>NW_020527388.1:0-26913 GCF_003368295.1 Carassius auratus | reverse complement strand
CTAACACACAAACACACCAATAAATACACTGTGTCATATTTCATTATACATTTTTGAGAAGTTCTATTATCAGGGTGTTTCTAGGGATTAATATGTAGTTTCTGAGTGGATTTGAACACTTTTGTTTTCTGGGAAGTTGCCAGGGAGCCCTGTGCGTTTTTAGTTGTTGTTTAGGACAAAAAAGTCCTCTATAGTTCACAAACATCATCATTACTAGTCACAGATGAACACATGCCCTCATCACCTTGTCTCATCCTCTCCTGGGGTCCTGGGGGTCCAGCGGCTCCTGGAATCCCACGGCCCCTGCTCACCATCCTGTCCAGCGGGTCCGATCAGACCCTTATCTCCCTGAACACACAAACACAGTTACACACACACTCTTCATTCACTGCTCATTCATTTCGATCTTCACATGTGGGGGCGGTCTTACTGGCTCTCCTTCTCTCCCATTGGTCCAGGGCCACCAATGTTCCAGGTCGCCCAGCTGACCAATGGCACCAGCCAGTCCCAGAGGGGCCCCGTTCTCCTGTGGCCCCTGGAAGAACACATATATTTGTGACATAATATGTTAATATAATTTCCCATACATATAACATAACACTTTTCTAGTGATAAGTTTCACTCAAGACTGAAAATAAAAACAATATGAGATCATTATATACTGGATGTGCTTTTGTGAGAACACTAGAAGAGATTACGTACAGAAGGTCCAGGGGGCCCGATCGGCCCACCCCTCCCTTTAATCCGACTGGCCCCACACAAGAGAGCACAGGTCAATCAGAAGCCCAACAGAAACAGCTAACAGAACAATCCTAAATCAGCTGACACAGTATCCTATAAGCTACCATGGCACCCGGTGCTCCACGACTTCCACGGAAACCTTTCAGACCGCTGACCGCTCTTTCCTGAAGTACCTGGACCTCCAGGGTCACCCTGATGACCAAACACACACATTATAAGTTAGGTTAAGGGTTTTATTAAGAAGGAAGTTACAGGTGGAAGAGCGTGATGGTTTTCCCACCTTTGCACCCTCCTTCCAGCGACTCCAGGTAAACCTTGCTCTCAGCAGGTTCCTGCGGTGCCCGGGTGTCCTCTCTCTCCATCGGTCCAGTTTCTCTATTTACCCTGCAACAAATTCACCAACAATCAGAACAACTGCTGTGGCCTTTATCTTGAACTAAAAGAGCTCAAAAGCTTCAAAGATACTGGATCCATCATTTAATAAGACCGATTCCTGAATCGATGAGCTCACCTGCGCCCAACAACCCCAGCTGGTCCTGGAGGACCCGTCTTGCCTTGGAAAACCCTGTCAGGAATCAAACAGCAGGCTGAACAACAGACCATCAAACACTACACAAACACAACCTCACACAGGCTCCAATACTAAGCTAACGGAAGCACATAAAAAAACACATATTTGTAATTAACATGTATTGTATGTTTCATTAATATACTGGTGCATTACAGATTTACTTCACACTAAGTATTAAAGGGTTAACTCATTCAGCAATCACATCCACTGTGTAGTTTGTACAAGCCTGTGTGTAGATGTTCCCAGACTCACCGGCTCCCCCCGCTGGCCTGGATGACCCGGCAGACCGTCCTTCCAGCAGGCCCCTGCACACACCAACATGCTCGAGATTACATCACAGTACGCTGACATGTGTTGTCTTATTACTTGAGGTAAAGATGAGGGTCACTCACATTGGGTCCCTTGGGGCCCACCTCACCTACACGTCCCTGAGGCCCTTGTGGACCCTGCAGTAACAACATTGAATCACATGATCAAATTACTTGATTAGTCACATAATGTTGAATCTCTCTATATGTGTGTGATATTCTCTTACTCTCTCTCCTGTGGACCCTGGGGGGCCATCATGTCCTGAAGACCCCTAGAACAAAGACAGTTTGGCCCTTTACAGTTATTTCAACAAGATGAACGCTGTCCAGAATAGACGGATTATGGTGATGAAAGGCCTTCATGACTGCTGATGTGATACAGACACTTCAGCTCATTCATTGTTTGTTTCTGTGTTGCTGAAGGCCTGATATGACCTCTGACCTTGTCTCCTGATTCCCAGTGGGTCCTTTGCACCCCTAGCTCCTCGAGCCCCCTGACAACACACACACACACACACACACACATTAATGATGTTGGATGTGACTGATGTGGGCGCTGACCATCATCAGTGTGGACAGAGACACTCACATTAGGTCCCCTCTGACCGCGGCCCTGCAGACCCGGTGGACCCTGAGAAACACATTATACCACATGAGTGCACATGTATATACTTGATATTTATGACAGTTTGTCTCTTTTGAGTGATGGAACCAAGCAGTGACCTTCTTCCCCTTTTCTCCTGGAACGCCGACAGGACCTGGAAAACCATCAGCACCCTGAGGGAGACCACCACAAGACCAGCCGTTATTCTCCCGTGACGACTCAAACATTCATCCATTCATCATCAGCTCGTGCTCCTCTCACCTTCAGGCCCTGACGGCCTGGCGTAACCCGGCAAACCTGGGACACCCAGCTTTTCCCTAAGAGGACAGGAGGGATACAATCAGAAAAGATGAAGGAAAGAAGAAGATGTGTGTGCTAAAAGGGTATTTGATCGTTTGTACTGATTATGTTGTAGTAGACTATTTGAACCTTTTCTCCAGCCGATGCCTGCGGGTCCAGGTTCACCCAAGGGACCACTCTGTCCTTTGGGGCCCTCAGGACCATCCTCACCGCGCATCCCTGGAGCACCCAGGTCTCCCTGACAGTTACAGATGGGTTAACGGTATGTTATAGTCAGTGTGTGTTGTGTTTTCATTAGTGTGTGTGTGTCTGCATGTTATTACAATGTCTCCTTTAGCTCCCATTTCTCCTTTTGGCTCCTGGGAAACCATCTTCACCCTGAACACCAACACACACATACATGACAACCAATCAAACTCAGTTCACATGCTTCAGAAACCCCTGAAAAACACAATCTAAAACTAAACCACATCTGGACATGTGATGATGTCTCAGAATGTCTGGAGATGTGATATCTGAAGATCTGTGATGATCCTTGCTGAGGAGATGATCACACAATATTTGAGATATCAGAAGATGTGCTGGTGGTCTGGGCATGTTACGCTATCTGGTGATATCTGCAGATGCACTGATGTTAGGGTTTCATGATGTCTGGAGATGTGGATATCTGAAGATCTAATGGTGTCTGAGGATGTTGTGATATCTGGACATGTGGTGATCACTGGAGATATGGTGATGTTAGACTGAACATCTCACCTTCTCTCCTTTACTGCCTCAGTCCTCTGAGCCATCAGCACCCTAAAACACAGACACACACAGTCAATAAAACACACACACACACACACACTAGAGTGTGACAGAAGAGACACACACAGACACACACACACAGAGACACACACAGTCACGCTCACACACACACACACACACACTAGAGTGTGACAGAGAGCGATCAGTACTTTGACTCCTCTGGGTCCAGGATATCCCACAGGCCCCTGAACACCTGCTGTACCCTAGCGGAAGCACACACACAATAGCAATCAGTGAGGTGAACACAAGGACACTAATACGCTGACACCACACACTCGATTGAGCATCTCACCGGCAGGCCTTTCTCTCCGGGTGACCCCTCTCGTCCTGGATGACCCTGTGTGCAGTGACATCATGAGGAACAGCAGGGGGCAGCACAGATCAACAACACATGTGTTCAACACTCACCGGTGGGCCGTCGACACCAGGTAACCCCTTCATCCCCTTCTTCCCCTGAGGACCCTGAGCCAGAGAAAGACACCTGTTAAAGTCTGCTCCACCTGGAGATCTTTCACACCAGGAACTGTGTGGACAGGGTTCTTCTAGCATATTTTCCCCAAACCCTGCTCACAGGAGTCAGTATTAGCTCATCATTTCTAGTAATGGAGAGAGCGCACCTTTTCTCCTGGTAACCCGACTGCTCCCTGAGGTCCAGGAAAACCCTGCAGAACAGAAGAAAGTGTGTCAGGAGTGTGTGTGTGTGTGTGAGAGAGATTTCTGTGAGTGTGTGTACCTGGAATCCTGGGTTCCCCTGCTGTCCTGGAGCTCCAGGTTCTCCAGGTGGACCCTGTGTGAAGACCAGAAGAGTGTGTGATGATGACCTGTGGCTCCAGGGTCTGCCTTCGTTTTTTTTTATTTGGTACTGTTCTATGAGTTCCACTCATAATGTTATCAGGAATTTTAAACATAAGAGTAATAGTATTTTCTGTTCTGTTTTTAACCCCTTCATCAGAAGGCTCTGTTTGAACAGATGTGGAGGACTGTAGACTCAGAAGTAAACACACTGCTGTGATTGGCTAACAGTTGTGTATGATTGACAGAGTACGTTCCTCACTGATGGACGCTGCTGTGTTATACTGTCGCACAGCATCGCCTTTTAGTTTTCTTGTGTCTTGTGTGTAAAACCAGTCTGCAGTAAAATGAAAAAAGTTCTTATTGACGTGGCCTGGATCTTCATTAAAAATAGAATTCATCTATTCTTTCCTAACGCTGGGCTCAGAAGGATGGCGGTGCAAACACTTTTCCACAGCTCGGCACTGAAAAGCGTCTTGCTGTTCTCAGAGCATCTTTATAGTTTGGTTTCTGTGTAGACGTGTTCACCTCTGTTGTAAACATTATGTGTGAGTTAGTTTGCAGAGCTAAAGAGCAGTAGGCGGGGCTAAACAGAGAGGGATGTAGAATCAGTGGGCGGGGCTAAACAGAGAGGGGTGTAGAATCAGTAGGTCAGGAATCAGTGGGCGGGGCTAAACAGAGACGGACAGAATCAGTGGGCGGGGCTAAACACAGAGGGATGTAGACTCAGTGGGCGGGGCTAAACAGAGACGGACAGAATCAGTGGGCGGGGCTAAACACAGAGGGATGTAGAATCAGTGGGCGGGGCCAAACAGAAAGGGATATAGAATCAGTGGGCAGGGCTACACAGAGTGACATCATCCGTGGGCGGGGCTAAACAGAGAGGGATGTAGAATCAGTGGGCGGGGCCAAACAGAAAGGGATGTAGAATCAGTGGGCGGGGCCAAACAGAAAGGGATGTAGAATCAGTGGGCGGGGCTAAACAGAAAGGGATATAGAATCAGTGGGCGGGGCTAAACAGAAAGGGATATAGAATCAGTGGGCGGGGCTAAACAGGCAGTGCTGTAGAAGCAGGCGTTGATGATCTTCTGCAGAGGCGGTGCTTATCCACACTATTACATCATAGAGTAGAACATTCCACAAGCAGACTGCCTTCAGTATAAGCTGTTTTAAAGATTAACTACAAAGTTTTGACTTCTGAAATGTGATCTGATGTGTTTAATAGTACAACGATCTCTTATATGTCAAAAGATCAAGGGAATTTTAGTTTCTCAGTTCATAACCCCTTTTATTCATCTCAGATCAGCAGTACTCACCATGTTTCCTTTTGAACCCTGAACTCCATCAACTCCACGAATACCCTGGCAAACACACACACACACACACACACACACATGATCCATATGACGCTTTATTGTGACCTGTAGTCTGAGGAAGTCAGCCGTATCATATGAACACAATGAGACCCAAACACACAGAATGAGGAGTTTATCCACTCACCTGCTGTCCTGGAGGACCAGGAAGACCCCTCTGACCCGTCAGCCCTGCTAGACCCTAACACACACACACACACACACACACACACACACATCACTGAGGAATATCTGTTGACACACAATCAGTCCCTGACACACACGTCAGAGGATCGATGAAGAGCAATACTTCACAGTACGAGTGAACACATACAGGCTCTCCTGGCTGACCCCTGGGCCCCGGCTGACCATCTGAACCCTGGGAAACACACACACATTCACTCTGAACCTGAGCAAAGACAGACAGACTGACAGAAGTCACTGAAGAATAGAGAAGAAATGTTCACGGACCTTTTCTCCAGGACCTCCTGGAGGACCGACCGGCCCCTTCTTCCCTTGATCTCCCTGCACACACACACACACACACAGGTGAATGTTTCTGGTCTGAGGTTCACACTGAGGTTAATGAGTGTTAATGGAGAGTGTGTTACCCGGTGACCCTTGTTTCCAGGCAGACCCGGTAACCCATCAAACCCTCGGTCACCCTGAAAACAGCGCACACACAGACAGAAGTCACCTCACACACACACTCAGCAGATCTGCATTTGTGTTTACAAGACTTCAGCAGAGAAACATTCTACGACTGCATGAAGGAGATATCAATCAACACACACAGCAGACCCATGAGATTATATTCAGCTCATCTCTGACATGTGCTGTTGTGCTGATGGAGGCTCAGTGTGAGGGACAGCGTGTGATTGGTCAGATCCTCGCGTTCATGATGTTTGATTCGTCAGACTCAGTTCAAGAGCCGACAGTATAACTTACTTTAGTTCCAGTCTCTCCTGGTTCACCTCTGGCTCCGTCGATCCCACCGCGCCCCTGGACACACACACACACACACACACACACAGGTGTGTTTCAGGTGTTCACACAGGTATCTGATGGTGTTTGCTGTGTTTAGATGAAACTCACCCTCTTTCCTGGTTTACCATTCAATCCCGGAGCCCCCGGCAGCCCACGAGGACCCTAAAGGACACACGATAATAATCAGAAATGTTTCTCAAGCAGTAAATCATCATATTATTCTGATTTCTGAAGATCATGTGACACTGAAGACTGGAGGAATGATGCTGAAAATACAGCGGAGCATCACAGAAATACAGTACACTTTAACACAGATTGAATTTTGATCAAGTAAATGCTGCTTCGGTGACTTCTCTCATTAAGCATCTGAGTTCTTGCAGACTTCTGACTGGTGGTGTATGTGTATTTGAGGTGATCAGGTGAGCGTCTGGTCTCGTACCGGAGGTCCTGGGAACCCATGATCACCCTTCAGACCGCGCGGGCCCGGAGATCCCTGACAAACACACACACACACACACACACACACACACACACACACACACATCAAACTCAACTCTCAGTCTGCTGCTGAGTTTATTTAGCTCAGTTGTTTGTGTAATTGTGCAGATGAAGGTACAGCTAAATGAAGAAGCATGAAGACATGCAGAGTCTGACTGAAGAACACACACACAGACACAGAGGGCTTCTCACACACACTCACTCGTCTGGATGGAGTTAACAACTTTAACACTAAACCTTCTGCAGTTTTACAATGTTTTGTCAGGTTTATGTCACTTTTAGCTACAAAAAATGTCCCCAAACTACACACACACACTCACACACACAGTGAAATACTAAGACTTGTTGACTGTAGTGTTGGAATATCAGGTTGTGCTGCCTGAAAACACTCACCAGAGGTCCTGGGCGTCCTGTGAGTCCTAAGGGTCCCGGCGGTCCTTTCAGAGAGAGCTGAGACACAAACAGCAGAACTGGAGTGATGCACAGAAATGGATGTGTGGTAAAATCCTGATGTTATGCTCCTAAAAGCATCTTCAGGACAGAGAGAGTAGAGTCTGACCTTAGTGTGCTGCAGGATGGCTTGAGCTTGAGCTTCTTGAGCTGATATGACAGGACCGTGACGAGCGTCCCCGCCGGACTGGAACTAACACACACACACACACACACACACACACACACACACACACACACACAGATTCAGTACTGGTTCATTTAACCATCAGTCATTGGCTTCCATGTGTTCATTGAAATGCAATCAATAATCATACACAAGTGTTCAAAAGTGTGGGGTCAATTAGATTTATACAAGTCTCTTTTCTTCTCAAGTCAGCATTCATTTGATCAAAAGTGCAGTAAAGAAATGAATGAATTAATTAATAATTTATTTTTCAGGATTCACAGATGAACAGAAAGTTTAGAAGAACAGCATTTATTAGAAATAGAAATCTACTGTAACATTATACAGTTCTTTCTGACCCCAAACGTCTGAACGGTCAGCAAACATCAAACCAGCGTCTCTGTACGGACACACACCGGTAACATCAGCAGGTTCCCTGGAGGTCCAGGAATCCCATCAGCCCCTGCAAGCCCCTGTCGGCCCTCGGGGCCCTAATGAGAGGAGACAGACGAGTGTGTAATATCAGCCTTGAGCCTGATGACCACGACGAGTGTGTGTGTGTGTGTGTGTGTGTCTCACCGGGTCTCCTGGATCTCCGATCGGCCCCGGGGGTCCCATAGGGCCGTGTTCACCTGGCGGCCCCTGTGTGAAACAACAGAAACACACGTCTGTGTCTGACACACACACAATCACACAGAGAGCTGTGATGAGAGGTCACCTCAGCACCAGGCAGACCCGGGGGTCCCATGATCAGCGTCCCCTCTCCCAGCAGCGCCGGCTCACCCTTCTGACCCTTCTCTGGACCGACAGCCTGCCAGAAGACCACAGACACATGACACACACCTGCAGGAGACACTCAGACAGAGACACACACCTGACACACACCTGAGCGCTGAAGAACTGCTCCTGTCTCTCCGCAGGACGATACTCATAGTCCTCATACTCCTGATACTCAGTGTACTCCTTAAAATACTCCGTCTCGTTCTCAGTGTCCTCGTACTCCACTAGCTGACACACACACACACACGCGCACACACACACACACACACACACACACGCGCACACACACACACACACACACAAATGTTATTACAGTCAGCTAGAATCAACTAAATTAAAACCATAAACATACTTAAAAAAAAATTAAATACTATTCCAGAGCAGTTGGGACATTTTATAAAATGCAATAAAATCAAGAATCTGTGATTTGTTCATTGTCTTTAAATTTTGTTTAATTTACAAAAGCACAAATAAAGGATTTCCAAAGTTTTCACTGACCAATGTAAATGTATTTTATAAATGTAGTTTATGACGGCTGCAACACACTCCAGGAAGGTGTCAGAATAAGCATGTTAAACAGTTCTGAACCGGCTGACAGTAAGCAGGTGAACCGCTAATAGCTCAAGATATCATGTTTGTGTGTCTTTACAAGCAAAGCTGGATCACGGCTAATCATTTCACGAGAGAAAAATCACTTTAGTCAATGCAAAGGCACAAAGAGTTTCAGTCGTTCATCCAGTACCATATGTAATAATGTGAAAGATTGAGGGAGTCCAGAGAAATCCCAGTACGTGTAGCACAAGGCGGGAAACCTCAGTGGAATGTGTGTGACCTCTGACCCCTCAGATGATATTGCATAAGAAAGCGTGATGCTGCGGTGTTAAATATAGCCACATGGGCTCAGGAGTACATCAGAACACCGCTGTCACTAAACACAGAGTCTGTGTTCCTCCGACAGAAAGCTGTACATCTAGAGTCAACACTAAGAGACACTGAACATGTGTGCTGTGCTCAGATGAGTCCACACGTCGACTGAGTCCTCAGTCCTGAAGAGCACAGGGAGCATCCAGACTTTCATCACACACAGACACAAGAGCAGACATCTCTCATGGTTCATGAGTGCAGCAGAGCTCAGTTACTATCCTCAATCACTAACAAATACTGTCATTAAAAGAAAAGTCGCTGTGACACAGTGTTAATCTTGTCTCCGTCCCAACCTTTTAGTAGAGTGTCAAAATCTGTTCTCATTTACAAAACAGATTTATAGTGGACAGTGAAAACTTTAGAAATCTTTTCTTTGCACTTTTAATGAATTAGATAAGGTCTTGATTAGAGAATGAACAAATCACAGATGCTTGATTTTATTACATTTTAAATAAGTAAAAAAAAAAAAATGCTGACAACAGGCCAAAATAGGATAGTGATAAAGTTTAAAATGTAAAATGACAAGACATTAGTATTTGGGGTAAAACTAATTAGTCTTTTAATATGTCATGAATTGATTATTGTGGTAAATACGCCTAACAGATTACACTGAGTTAGATTTCAGCAGAGTTTCTCTCACCTCGTACTCGGTGGCGTTGTCTCCCGCAGGCGACACTGACAGGTCACTGTAGAGGTCATTGTAAAGGTCATCTTCAAACTCCTCTTCGATTGGCTTCCTCGGAGGCTTCTTGACCTGCAACACACACCAGACACACTTCTTTTCCATTCGTTTAAAACAGTCATCATTAATGAGTTAATCCATGAACCAAACCAACCAGCCACGAGGAGGATCACAACATTACAAACTCTGATCAGGAACATCAGGTGAAACGACAGACACAAGACTGTGAACTTAATGCCTTTAGCTAAGAGGACAAGGACTACAATCCCAAGGACGCTTCTGTATGTTTGCTGAAGATTTCTCAATCAGGGTTGAAATCATGCAGGGCTATGGCATCAATCCCTGACTAACAAGCTCGTCGCTCACCGCGGGTCTGTCTTTGAAGGTTTACGAGTTATCAGTAAAATCAGCTCCTCTGTGGAGAAGATAAGAGAGCGATGTTTGTGCAGCTGTAAATCAGACACACAGCAGCTGACAGAAACACTGGCAGCAGTCCTCGACAACATGTTTAACACCGGCCTCACCGAGCCAAAGAACAGACATCAATATTCATGACAGAGACCTTCATCAGTGCACAAATACTGCTGTGTATCTGAGTGAACTGTGCATGTTAATGAGCTACCTCCACGGGGTCCAGCGATAGGCTGTTGTAGGTGAGGGCGGAGTCACAGTCAGGAATGTGGGTGTGGCAGTAATCAGCAGCAGCTCTGGGGTCTGGAGCGATTAACAGCTGCTGGATCTCACCCTGAAACACACACACACATTAATACACACACACACACACACACATCAACACACACACACTCACCTCAAACACTTCTTCATCCAGGAGTCTGGTCCCGAACACCGTCACTCCGTCCGTGCTGACCCTAGGCTCAGGGCCTCTGGGAAGGTCAAGGGTCGCCACTTTCTGACAGTCCAGGTAGAGCGTGACCTTCTGACCTTCCACGCTGTAGGCCACTCTGTGCCACCTGTCGGGTCAGAGGTCACAGTGTCATCCATCGGCACACATCAGAGTGAATCCAGCGAACACCTGCAGGCTGACTGATGAGCTTCCAAGGGTTAAATCAGCCAAAAATGTGACTCGTGCTCCATATTTCAAGTCTTCTGTAGTCACACGATAATTTGTGAGAGGAACAGACTCAAAGTGATTCAGTCACGACCTTCTGCTCCAATGAACTGAACTCAGAAACCAGTTGATTCAGACTGACTCACACGAACAAATCAGTTCATGAATCAGACACTGACCGGCTCTCGCTGGTGAGGTTCATCAAACCGAATCAAAACTGAACTACTGCAGAGCTGAAACTGAACTGGTTTGATAACTGATGCACTTTACAGCACTCATATCTTCCTGAATAAAGCACTAGAAATAAATGTGTCTCGACTTGAGAGGTTCTCACCGTCTGAGTTATGGTTTGTTCCTCACACAAAGCATCGTTTGACTTCAGAAGAGTCATACTGAGCTCCTCTATGAAGCTTTTATTTCATTCCCAGCCTCAGTCCTCATTAACTCTCATGAAGAGGAAAAGACTGCCACAGACTGTCTTCACAAACTCTGCTTGTGTGTTTAACAGTAAAGAGAAAGTCAAATGACGAGTGTTTGGATCAGTTATTCTCTTCATCCTGTTAGAACTGCACGGATTGGGTTTCTGAGCAGAGTTCAGGTCTTCCTGGGACGTTCATATGTAGAGTTATGTAGAGTTGGGAAGAGTTTACTTTACTACAAGCACACACTACCCTGCTTCTGCAGACGCTGAATGAGGAGTGTGTGTCACTCACTTGCCGTCGGCGAGGTTGACCTTCTTGAAGATGGGGTAGAGGTCAGGGGTCGGCTGGCCGTTGTGGTCCTCGTAGAGGAAGACGGGCGAGCGTCCGAGCTCCAGACCCAGCTGCTGTACTCCCTCGCTGTCATACACCGACAGCAGAAAACACTGAGCTCCACGCCGCGCTCGCACCGTCACCAGCACTGAGAAGTCCTCAGGGAACACCGAGTCTGACACACACACACACACACACACACACACACACACACACACACACACACACACACACACACAGTCTCTCAGACATCACTGTGAACATCTGTTCAACTCTCACTTATCTCTGTGATATCTCTGTGATGCAGAGTCCACTAGATGTCTCTGCGTACAGAAAGTGTGTATCAACTTAACCAAATTTTGGAGATGAATTTGTACCCAAAAGTGAACTAAACCTGACAAAATCTCAGAAAACCTCCTCCTGAGGACACCCTGATTTGTAAAACTGGTATAAGAGCTTACAGAGGTTTTTTTCAATGGTAGAACTGCAGAGAGTTTGCTGTGAGGGCTAGGTTTAGTGTGAGGGTTAAGATTGGCTTATAAAATATCTGTATATAAAAACAATATAAGTCTTTGTATTGTTATTTAGATAGCCAAGTAAACGTGTGTGTGTGTGTGTGTGTGTGTGTTGCACATACCTGGGAAGAGCTGATTGGTCGGAACACTGACTTGGATTTTCTTCTCAATCTTATAAGCGAGATCCGCCTCCTCTGAGCCCCGCCTACTCATACACAGCCCCGCCTCCAAAGACACGCCCTCCATGGAGTCTGATAGGTCCAGAATCTTCAGCACATCGATGTGATTGGCTGCTGGAGACACTGTCAGAGATGTTAATGTCTCATGGACAGACCTCACATCTGTCTGTCTGTCTCAGCTGTTAGGACACACACTGACTGACAGTAGGTGTGTGTGTGTGTGTGTGTGTGTGTGTGTGTGTGTGTGTGTGTGTGTGTGTGTGAAGGTATCTTCATGCAGGTCTGGACTGGCCATATGTGTCTTCACATCAGTCCTGCTGCTTGTATAATACCTGCATCTGCAGCACACACACACACACACACACACAAACACACACACACACACACACACACACTAACACACACACACACACACACATCTCTAAGCTGAAAAACTTAACTCATTTGGAAAGACTTTCACAACAAGCTACAGATCAAAGACACAACAGCAGCTGCAGGGGAGAGAGTGTATGTGTGTGTGTGTGTGTGTGTGTGTCTGGGAGCCAGATGTGAATGACGACACAAGAGTGAATTAAAACACAGTCCAGACTTCCAGACATTTTATATTTGTGTTTTTTATAAAGGGCACACACACGCTGACACACACACGCTGACACACACACACACACACACACACACAAACACACACACACACACACACACACGCGTGTAACCCAGTAAACTGCAGAGATGATCACAGAGGGATGTGAGACAGGTGTTATTAAAGGTGTGTGTCCGCTGACCCCCTGACCTTCACCTTTGACCTCTGTCTTTCATTCCTTCCTTCACTTTCACTGTTTCTCTGTTGGAGCTGATTCAGAGCGATGGTTATCTCACACTTCTGCACTCCTCTGAGCTCTCACAGATTATTTCGATTGCTAAACGACAGTTTAACTCTAACTACAGTCTGCACAGCAGCAGTTCGCTTTTCATTGCTTGAACACAGTTTTCAGAAATCTACACACTTATCCCATGACTTTAACCAGAACCTGCACAACACTGTGGATTAATAGGACTTTGTTCAAATGCTAACACACTGCTGTCACATTCAGAATAGAAGAGATTTCAAACCCTGCTGACTTCAGTTTCAGGATTAGCCCTGAAAATTATTTGTTCCAATTACAGTATGTACTTTTAGTTACTACCGTATTTTCTCATTACTGTAATTCAGTAAATTAGAAGAAGATTCTCCACAGACCACGCACAGGAGACAGGTATACATACTATAATAAATAATCAAACACGCACAGCTGCGGTAAAACATCAGGAATTAATAGATAATTACACTCATATGATCACACTACAGTACCGCACACTGTGAATGAGTGTGGATTCACACACTAGCTATTTCTTCCACACAAATATATCAGAGATACAGTATCAGTATGAGATGCCAGAGTCAGTGTTCTGCATCTATACACAACCATACACAAATACCACTGCTGTCAACATAGAAAACTAGAGTTAGTTCACACCACCGTGCACTTCTGCTGTACTGAGGTTAACCCCTGCTGTGCTGAAATCAAGCAGTGAGCCACAGTTACATCATTACACCGCACTGATCTGCAGTCAGTCTGCGGCACAACACTTAATGAAAATTAAACAGATATGTTATGATTATCTAAAGCCACAAAGTCTGTCTGTCACAAAGAGGTCATGGGTTTACTCCAATCTGACCCTCAACACTGACCTTCAAAGATCTGCAAGAGCTCAAGAAACTGTAAATACTTCCGGGGTTAAAGGTCAAGGCAGGGATTTACAGATCTAGTCCAGATGATTCAGCCAAATCTCACCTCGCTCAAACACTCAGTCCATGAGGACATCTACAAACCTCCGCCTCAGCTGAGAAGACAAACATGCCAACGCTTGTGCATCGAAGAACGGTGATGATGTGAATCTGGGTCAGAGATGAAACATCAGCAGTGAGAGAGACTCGAGAACCCCGAGATCACAACACTGATCTGAAGAACCTGATGAGAACATGCTATCCTCCAACAGAACAGCATCTCTACAGCCAACAATCATTTCTTCACCGAACGAGCAGCTGTAGACACTGAGGCTGGTGTTACACTCTCCTGTGTGATGTTACCTCACATAAAACACTCTTGTTTATCATGAGACGTCACACGAGTAGATCAGAAAGAGGTTGATCATCTGAGTCTGTCTGTGATCTGGTTCAGTTCAGGTGAAGATCAGTCATTACTGCACCATCTGGAGCTCCTTCAAGAGTCTGCTGCAGACGCCACACACACATATAACATGACTTCCAGCTCATAAAGCCCTTATCTGAAGACGGCTGAGATACCGGGTCAGCACTGACCTCTACAGATCGACAGATCTCACAAACTCATGACCGATGACCTCTCGGTGACCAAACGCTCCTTCAGCTCCATTAGCACGCTAACAGAGCTAACATCACTGCAGAGCTTCTACTCATCACACAGCTCTAGGACTTAGGGTTAGGGTTAATTATTACTGTACTAGCATCAGTATTTGAGTCAATATGTAGGTCAGCACTTCCATCACACACTGCTTTAGAACGGATGAGTTTTCCTGCATGCTGTTTTAAAGATATGTGGTTTTAGTTAGGATGACAACATTGGAGAACATTCTGGAACACTGCAGTCCTAAAAGACGAACCCTAACACTTCAGGTCCCTTTAGCTGTAGATAAACTGCTGTGTTCAGCATCCTACACTTCATAAAGAAACACAGAAGTGAGGTTTAGTTGTGAGGTGGCCGTGACAGCATCAGACGGGTGAATCTGTGGCGTGTTTCAAAGCTCCTCATCTGAGCACAGAAAGACATGCAGATCTCCTCAGACTCCTGCTGCATTTGTGCAGCACACGGAGCAGAAGAAAGCGTTTATCTGCAGCGCGCTGGAACGCCAGACAGCTTCAGACGTGTCGGGAATGTGTGGAAAAAGCCCTGCTCTCATTCCTCTCCTGAACGTCTCTGAGTGGATTAATAGCCACCTGATGCCCCTGAGTGACTTCAGCTGAGATCTGAGCACCACAGAGAGGTTTCAGTCCCTCGGGGATCAGCTTCACACTAATAACACTCGCACTGCAACCTATATCAGCATTTCTGTAAAGATGCATTACTTCACAAAGACCAAAGCAGGCCTGAATGGAGCCAGACAGAGACGGTGAATGAGAAACAGCTGCTGGAGCGAGATCAGATCCAGAAGAGCCCTACAGAACCAGCGTCAGACTGGCCTGCTCTCTGAACAACCACCACACATGAACTACAGCCCGGATCAACTAACACTACTCTGAATTCATTCACTTAATGCAAATTCAGGCAGTAAATGTGTCAGGAGAACAGCTTCTCATTACTGTGCTGACAGATGAACATGAACGAGCGATCTTAGGATATAGTTTGGCTGAACACACATGAGCATCAAGCCTGGAGAATCAACAGATGAGCTTACATCAGAATAACAGATAACACACAATAATGCGTTCAGAAGTATTCATGCTGCAGTGCATGCTGGGAACTCTCAGAACGTTTCAGCACTATGACACTCTTCGCTCAGACACCTCTGTTTGATTAGTTTGGAGAACGTCTGAGTGAATTGAGTTGGTCTGGGTTTTAATGATGTGTGAAAATCACGATTAAATGAACACAAACATCTGTCCAGTGTTGGGAGGATACTCTGGAAATCAGTTACAGATTACTCAGTTTAACATGTAATGAGCAGAGTATTTATTCCTAATACTTTATTAAAGTCATGCCACTGATTGCATGTGATAGTGTTATCTAAATGTATTTTTCTGAAGGGTTAATCATTCTCATAATCATCACGTACAGTCAAACTCTGATTACTGACAGACTTTCACAATCCTCCAACACTTAAGATCATAATCATTTAATTATTATAAATCAGACTCTTTTTACTTGGAGATAGTTCTGAGGTTAAATCATAAGATCTAGTTCAATAGCTATGAAACTGTTTTGAAATCAGATCTTTGCAAAACTATGATTGAAAACACTGGCATCTGACAATTACTTAGAAATAATAAAGCTTTTTACATAAACCCAAACAGAAAATAAAACATAAGCATGTTTTATATTCTAACACTGAAGTTTCATATTCTATAATCAGTCTATCAGATCTGTATGTGTGTGAAAATATTCAGATAATCGTCCAAATCTTCAGAAGTAGCTATCTGTTAGTTACACATTTTTTCTCAGTAACTGTAACTGATTAAAGTTACATCTGTTTTTTAATTTAATCTGAATTTAATCAGAAATATAACAGCGAGTGAGTTTATTACATCATAATGTCTTAACTTATGACAATAATATTAATATTAATAATCAGAGTCTCTTCATATTTCAGTGAATCATCATCATCATCATCATGATCGTGGTTCTTCATCATCACGATATTATGATATTATGATATAAAGCGATGTGAACTGAAGCACGAGGACTAACTGTGATGTCTCAGATTAAAGTAAGCGAGCTGAAGACATGTACCTGCTCGTGTCGCGTGCATCATCATCATCATCATCTTCATCATCATCATCAGCGGCGCGACTCCGGTGAACCGGCGACTCTTCATCATCCTCATCATCATCCTCAGCTGCACCGGACCGCGCGGCGCTCGCGAGGCGTGTGTGTGTGTGTGTGTGTGTGTGTGTGTCGCTCCTGGAGCTGAGGATCCCGAGCAGACCTGGAGGAGAAGAGACACACTGCTGGGGTTTATCTGCTCTGTCCCATATGAGCCTCTCTCTCTCTCTCTCTCTCTCTCTGTGTGTGTGTGTCTCTCTCTCTCTCTCTCTGTGTGTGTGTGTGGGTCTCTCGCTCTCTCTCTCTCTCTCTCTCTCTCTCTCAGTCTCTCTCTCTCTCTCTCTCTCTGTGTCTCTCTCTCTCTCTGATCTGTTCTTCACACTCCAGATTCAGATCTTCTAGCAGCATTTGAACAAGTATCAGCTCAGCTGTTGATAACTAAATCATATGTGACAATTCAGTTTGTGCGACAAATAAACAGTGTCTCTTTCTTCAACATGGGAATCATAGCTTCATTTGTTAACACAATATGACTTTGTTTTGAGTTTGTCATATTTTTAATATGTTGACCCATCAGCAACTTTTACCATATATTTTTAAAGGGTATTGTGGAGTGAATGTGTTTAATTGTCATGAAAAAAAAAACACACAACCACAACAACAAAAACCCTAGTCCTAAAATAGTCTGCATGTCATTTTAGAATAGGCTTGTAGCAGTCTTCTGATTTTGCTGAGGATCAGATATGTTCTGGACAGACTGTGATCAGAGGGAAAGTTCATTTGTAGCACTTGCCCGCTTCCAGAAGTCATCAGTGTTCAAACAATAGCTCATAATTAATAAATGAACCATTTCACAGACTTCAGTGAAACATACAAACTTACTCTCCAAGACCGCACCCAGATCACACACACACACACACACACACTCTCTCTCTCTCTCTCTTAAACATGCTCGAACAAGATGTTGAGCTGCTTAACTAATAAAATAAAATGTGCTCTGGCAGATTCCAAATTCCTGCTTGAAGTGAGCCTAAGGCTCCACACACACACACACACACACTTCATTCATGTTGGTGATGAATCGCTCTTTTGCAAACCTTTGACTATGTTCTCCATGAAATCCCAAAAGTGTGTGATTCTGTGAAGGTGATGTCAAAGGTCAACCCCTGCAGCTGACCCAACCTTGACCTCAATGACCTAAATCAAGCTGTCCCAGCATCTGCAGCTAGATAAAACACAAAGAATGATACAAATGAGTGATGTTATACTGTGTTGAATAAACATCTACTCCTGCTTAAATAACATTAGCATGTCGCAGCAGTACCTGTGTGTGTGTGTGTGTGTATGTGTGTGTGTGTGTGTGTCTTTCACCAGATTCCATGCGTACTTTCAGACATCCGTCTGTGTTTCTCGTGCTCACAGCTGACAATGTGTTTGTCTGAAACATCCTCAAGGGTCTTTAACTTTTTTATGACTCAGCCATCAAATACAAATATACAGACATGATTTGGATATTAAAAGCATATTAGTATGTTATGTGTATGCCAGGTTAAAGAGATGGGTCTTTAATCTAGATTTAAACTGCAAAAGTGTGTCTGCCTCCCAAACAATATTAGGTAATGTTGATATTCTAGGTATTATCAAATTGCCTGAGTTTTGAGAATGTAGCGTCCTTGGAGGATTATAATGTAAAAGAGCTCATTCAAATACTGAGGTGCTAAACCATTTATATTTTAAAATCTATACGATGTTTGATAGGGAGTCAGTGCAGTGTGGACAGGACTGGGCTAATATGGTCATACTTCCTGGTTCTAGTAAGAACTCTTGCTGCTGCATTTTGGACTAGCTGTAGTTTGTTTACTAAGCGTGCAGAACAACCACCCAATAAAGCATTACAATAATCTAACCTTGAGGTCATAAATGCATGGATTAACATTTCTGCATTTGACATTGAGAGCATAGACCGTAATTTAGATATATTTTTGAGATGGAAAAATGCAGTTTTACAAATGCTAGAAACGTGGCTTTCTAAGGAAAGATTGCTATCAAATAACACACCTAGTGTCACGATCATTAGCTGGAGTGGCCATGAACTTCAGTAGAGGGCACTCCACTCAGGACCATTCCACCCATCAACCACCAGATGTCACCCTATCATCACTTGGACATTAGCACCTCTCATACTGTTGCACCACACCCGAACTACATTCCCCATGAGTCACTGCATCAATCACCTTGCCACACCTGCACCTTATTCATCAGCCAATTTCCTTGCCACACCTGCACCTCAGTTACACACATAAAAGCAGCACTATCACTCTCACTCACTGTGAAGTCTTGTTTAGCCAGTCTGACATTCACTAGCCTTTTCCCCCTGTGTTAGTTATTCCCGTGTTTGACCTTTGGACTGTGTATTCGACTCTGATTTCTCTGCTGCCTGCCCTGATCTCCGCTTGTTTCTGGTTTCAGTTCTGGTTATCCCTGACACACCTGACGCCATTCCTGATTTCTGCCTGTCTGACCATTCTCTAAATAAATTGTGCATTTGGATCCGTATGCCTCTGACTCTCTTCATAACACCTAGGTTCTTAACTGAAGGTGTGAACACAACGTCTAATGATTAAAGACCCACCTCTTTAACCTGGCTTACATATAACACACTAATACGCTACTAATATCCAAATCCGTTAAAGGATTTTTAGGCTGCATTAATTAGGTAAACCGGAAACCGGGAACACTTCCCATAACACCCTATGTACTTGCTACATCATTAGAAGAATGGCATCTACGCTAATATTAGTCTGTTTCTCTCTTGTTCCGAGGTCACCGTAGCCACCAGATCCAGTCTGTGTCCAGATCAGAGGGTCACTGCAGTCACCCGGATCCAGTACGTATCCAGACCAGATGGTGGATCAGCACCTAGAAAGGACCTCTACTGCCCTGAAAGACAGCGGAGACCAGGACAACTAGAGCCCAGATACAGATCCCCTGTAAAGACCTTGTCTCAGAGGAGCACCAGGACAAGACCACAGGAAACAGATGATTCTTCTGCACAATCTGACTTTGCTGCAGCCTGGAATTGAACTACTGGTTTCGTCTGGTCAGAGGAGAACTGACCCCAACTGAGCCTGGTTTCTCCCAAGGTTTTTTTCTCCATTCTGTCACCGATGGAGTTTCGGTTCCTTGCCGCTGTCGCCTCTGGCTTGCTTAGTTGGGGTCACTTCATCTACAGCGATTTAAACTGGACAGAGTTGACATCACTGAATTCAATGATGAACTGCCTTTAACTGTCATTTTGCATTATTGACATGGTTTTCCTAATTAATGTTGTTCAGTTGCTTTGACACCATCTGTTTTGTTTTATATAAATAAAGGTGACTTGACTTGAGCTCATATGCCCAGAAGACACAATCTTTCGTGTCATTTCATAACCTGTAAATAAAGTAATTATCAACAAAGAAACGTGACATGAAATAAAATTAAGAAAGAGCTGTTTCAGACTCTGCACGTTCAGATGTGCTCAGCTGTCCAGAGCAGTGACCGCTGGGTGGCGCTCTCACACGGATTATACTGCTTCACTCACTGCAGTTTGTGTATGCTCACACACATGCTCAACTTCGACTTTTTCTTTACAAATTTTGCACACAAACCCATTGCACACACAAAATGCAAAACACCTGCAGATACTTTTCTATACAGTTATATAATCTGTAATATAAATGTGTAATCCTCTATTCCTATTCTGTGTATTCTCTGCTCAATACTGTATATAGCAACTCCACTGTACATTCTGTGTATCGCTTCACTTGCTATGCAAAACGCATCTCAAAAGCAAACATTGTAAACACCTTTTCCATAATATTAATTCCTGTTAGATTTTGTGTGGTACATAGAGAATTGTTCCTTATGTTTTGCGAAAAGTGTTTAATGAAATTGAAATAGTGTGTGTGTCTGGACAATTAGTGTCTGGTGTAGATTTGGTGTGTGTGGAGTGTCAGCTTTCAGAAACTGTGACAAGGAAAATTCTGTGTGTAAGCAGTTGAGAAAACAAAAAAGGATTTCACTAAAAGTAGCTTGTTAAATAGTAATACGCCCAATAATGTGATTGTGTTTCATGAAGGCGATGACTATCAAACTTTGCAGGTGGTTTGGGTGATCCGTGCGCGCTCCCGTGCGCTGATCCGCTGAGAGCGCGCGCTGAGGAGACAGTAATAACCACGGTAAGCAGCAGCTCCGTTCTCCCGGTGAGATGATGATGGCAGCGGAGGGACAGAGAGTGGTGCTGATCACCGGCTGCTCGTCCGGTATCGGGCTCGCGATCGCCGTGATGCTCGCGAGAGACGAGATGAAGCGCTACTACGGTAACAACATTCACCAACGTTTCTGGAAAAATACCACAGTACAGTTATTATTACTTCAGAGTGACAGACAACCCTAGTTAGAGAAATACAGTGACAGAAAGACCGAGCTCAGATAACACACCTGAAAGACGTCTTTAAGAAGTCAGTTTTACATTCATTCTAAGTCACAAACATCTTAAAGACATCTAATATATATTTGACATCTGACAGGGAACATCCTAAAGATGTAAACTCTAAAAGTGTGTCTCGCAGATGTATTGCAGACGTCTCTGAGATGTACTGTTGTTAATTTAAAACATTAAAGATCGCTCTCGGTGAACGGAAATAAAGGTGAAATAAAATAAAATAAAACTAATCTATGAAAAACGTTAACATTAAACGTTTCCTTGATTACTAGCTGACTATTATCTGAAATAAATATAGAAATATTAAAAACAAATAAAATGAAGAAAAAAAAAACATAACAATGAGAATAAAGTTTGAAAATTAAATTGAAAATATAAAAAATAAAAGCGCATTAAACATTTTAAATAAAAATACTATTATAATTAGGGCTATATAAATAATAAGTAATGCCAAAATAACACAGAGGTTTTCGGATTACTAATGTAGGGTTGGTTAATGATGCTGCTGACAATAGAAGATCAGATCTGATGAATTAATATATTAATAAAGATGTGAGTAGGATCCTATAATGACGCACACGTGTTGAAGAGCATCTGTGCGCAGGGAAGCAGCTCTTAATCAGTGCGTGCGCGCGTGCGCGTGCGCGTGCGTGTGTGTGTGTGTGCACGCGCTGAGCTGACCTCTATCTCTGATTAGCATAATCCGCTGTAACACATGTCAGAGGCTAAACACTCTGAAAATCTTCACCGAGGAACCTTTAACATCCGAATCTGTCCACTGCACAAAAGCTTCTTTAGATGATATTATTCACAGGAAGAATATATTGTTCTTTTAAGAACTGATCACTGAAAGGTTCTTTTGGGAACCAAAATGGCATCACTGTGAGAATCCCAGTTAGGATCCTTTATTTGTAAGAGTGTGAATGCACAGTTTTACAGACTTCTGTTAATTTTATTATTAAGACATCTGACTAACATGAACCCTAAAAGAGCCATTTAACCCATAATGACTCAATGATGAGTGAAGTTCAGGGTCAGGGGTCAGGGGTCACGGTTTAATGCTATGACTGTACTGATCTCTCAGGTGGCTTCGTCTTCATCCGGTACAGCAGTCTCACACACACACACACACACACACACACACACACACACACACACGTCATCAGGGTAATGAGCTTCATGATTCGTCAGTGAGTGACAGACTGATGCATATGACCTGTGTCCAAATGCTTTCCTAAACTCCTCTTGTATTGTGTGTTATATTGATGTCACTGTGATTCTTATCTAGTCCTCTGTCTCTCTCTCTCTCTCTCTCTCTCTCTCTCTCCATCTCTGTGTGTTTTATAAACACAAAAATAAACAACATAACCATTAATCCTAAATATTTCCTTTATTAACCATAGTTTAACCATGGTTTTTGTAGTTAAACTGTGGTTATACAAATGGTAATCAACACACCACAAAACATGGCTACCACTTGTCCACAACCCACGGGTGAGAGAAGCTGCTCTAGCAGACACTTGTGTAAGATAATACCACTTTGCCATGCTGCGGTGCATGGTGAAGAGCACCAAGAGAGCCAAAAACATTCACCTGTACCTTACCTTTCTTCAGAAGAAGCCACTGACAACCCAACCTCTCACACAGCTTGGCAGAAAGTTATAGTTTTATTTCTCAAGTAACTAGTTTGTTTCTTCTGATGCTTTTTTAAAGATCATTATTTGGTGTAAAAGAATATGTTGACATGCTTTGATGTTCAAAAAACACATTATTTTTCAAATACTGTACATTAGTGTAGGTCCTCTATGCTCCGCCTCTCTCAAACGCATCATTTTCTACAAAGCCCCTCCCACTGACAAGTCTGCTCTGATTGGCCAGCTGACCCAGTGCATTGTGATTGGCCAAACACCGCAAGCACAATCAGAAATGTGACGCCCCTTTCCATAATCACAAGCTTCATATTTCAAGATAAAGGCAAAGACAGTTAATAATGCCCTTAGTTTTACCATCAGTTCAAGCTAAGGGGGACAGAGTCTCGTAACAGACGCAGTGTATGTGTTTGCATGTTTGTGTCTGTACTTTTAAGTTGTAAAGAAAGCATTTTTGCAAATATAGAACATTATGTTTAAGACTATCTTGAATTTGTTTAGTTAAAAAATAATTCCATGGAATTCAAAGGTAATAACACTATAATATTTCTAGGAGAGGACGGACCTTGGAGGCAAAAAGGTTGAGAACCACTGTGTGTTAGAGGAGGCAGCGTCTCAGTCCCTCTGGGAGAACCATGCTTACATGCCTCTCTCTCTCTCTCTCTCTCTCTCTCTCTGTGTGTGTGTGTGTGTGTTCAGTATTTATTCCTCTCTCTCTGTGTGTGTGTGTGTGTGTGTGTGTTCAGTATTTATTCCTCTCTCTGTGTGTGTGTGTGTGTGTGTGTGTGTCAGTCATAGGGACCATGCGGGATCTGAAGAGGAAGGATAAGTTAGTTGAGGCGGCGGGAGACGTGTACGGTAAAACTCTGTCTCTGCTCACGCTGGACGTCTGCAGTGATGAATCTGTCAAACAGTGTGTCGACAGCATCAGAGATCGACATGTAGACATACTGAGTGAGTCTAAAGTGTCTCAAGTGGATTGTGTTCATCCGGTCTTAGGTTTACATGACCAATTTAGACTAAGCAGATGAAGTCAGTCTTTCACATGTAATCTCAGCCTTGAGCGTCATGCAGTGCTCCTCTGTCTGTTACACAGTTACACACATCTGTAAAAGAAAGAAGTACTGTTGATCATGATTTCTGAATCGTCAGATTAACAGCGATCAGTGAACAGATTCACACTGACACTGCTGTCGAATCAACTCCAGTAACTCCAGTTTTCTGTGAGAAGTCCTGCTGAAAGAGAAGTAAAATAGAGTCAGTACAGGGATGCAACACAATAAATCATTAGGAAGAAGGTCCTGTTCACACCACAACCAATGATTGCTGTCGAGATTTGGTGCAAAAAAACAAACACCTTGTAAATGCTGTTTGCCTCAGTTTGTTCTGTTTTATAAATGAAAGGTTGCCCAGTACCAGCCCTTGTGATTGTGTTTAGGACAGCGAATACATAATTAAAAGCATCTATGACAAACATCAGTCATAGCACATCAAACCAACATGAAAATATTACAAATAAAAAAAGCATGTATTTTATAATTATCCTTGTGTACCTTTGCATTTCTGATATTTTCTTGCATGAGACTTCCTGCCAGAGAGTCAAACTAACTTTACAACTTGCAATTCTTGCATTTCTGACTTTATTTTTCACAATTCCAAGTTTCCATATAAACTCAGAATTGTAAAGAATTATAATATCAGAATTGCGAGATATAAATGATTAATCGTGAGAAATAAAGTTACAATTGTGATATAAAAAGTTACAGTTACCTTTTAAAATGTTTTTGGTTCGATGTGAAGTCTGTGTTGGTGTGGACAGGCCTTACATGCATGCGCTGGTGAAGTATCTGTGATCTGTGTGTGTAGTTAATAACGCTGGCGTGGGTCTGGTGGGGCCGCTGGAGGCTCTCAGTACAGATGAGACGTACAGATGAGACTCGTGTTGCTCTTCACAGGTGTGGTGTTTAATGATGTTTACTCGGCTTCAAAGTTCGCCATAGAGGGGTTCTGCGAGAGTCTGGCCGTCCAGCTGCTCAAGTTTAACATCACGTGAGTTTGCTGATCATTCTGACACACACACTTACTGTCACTTGATGTCTTTAGCATCTGACACTTTTTGACTCGTTTCATCAGTGATCAAACAACATGAACAGAATCAGAGTGATGGAGTGTGATGGGTCCCTCTGGTGGTCTGGAGGGGCTGGGACTTGTACAAACCCAATGAAGATCACAGAGACAAGGGACAACAAAATGACTTAAAGATATTTAACGATTTAAAATAAGCTAAAACAACTAAAAATCAAGATATATGGTTAAAAACATTCTAATTTGTTCAGTGAATTAAAGAATCAAGATAACATCAAATGTATTTAGGAACCAGGAACACTGTGGCATTGGAAAACATTGATGTGATATTTAAAAGTATGATTTCTGGACCAGAGAAAGTCATAGAAATTAACTAAAATAGATTGGTTACAAATTGCAGAGAAAGTGATATTTGTGAGTATTGACTAATTGAATAAAAAACCTCATCCTTTAAACAAAAATGACATGAAAGTTCATTAGTCATAAATGGTGCTGATTAAATAACTCTTTGAATACTTAGTTTAGAAAAAACAAACAACCCAGCAGGAGGATCTTGACCTTCATAAGCACTGTTCTTGAGGTTGATCTTAGAGCAGCAGTTCTTGATCTGTGTGATGCCTCTCTGTTGTTATTGATGGAGGTGTATTTGTCTGCCTGACAGTGTGTCAATGATCGAGCCCGGGCCCGTACACACTGAGTTTGAGATGAAGATGTTTGCAGATGTTTCTAAGAAAGAGTATGTCGGTACTGATCCAGAGACGCTTCACCACTTCAGGACCTGCTACCTGCCCAGTGCAGCGAACATCTTCCAAGGCCTGGGCCAAACACCTGAAGACATTGCCAAGGTCAGAAATCATGGCAGTAAACGCCTGTTCACACCGCAAACAATCACAATAACCATGAAGTCTATATAATAGCAAAAATTCTACACTATAACAAGGACAGTTACATAATTTTGTAGAAATCAGTTTATTGACAATTTAGTTTATATTAATAACTGTGTTAAGTTAATCAGATGTAATGAGTTTAATTTCTAAAGCAGCTGGAGAAATGTCATTATCTAGCTCAATTCAGTCCTCACCCATTACTGTCTGTGCGATCAAGTCGATAAAACCTGCCAAGTATTAAAGGGTTAGTTCATCCTCTATTCACCCTCAAGCATCCTAGGTGTATGTGACTTTCCTCTTTCAGAATAATCCAATTGAAGTTATATTAAAAATTGTCTTTGCTCTTCCAAGCCTTTCAATGGGGGTAAGCAGGTGTTTGTTGTCAACAGTTCAGAAGACATGAAATAAAGTGTGCGCATCTGTAATAAAATGTCCCAAGAAACTTAGTTTTTTTGCTCCTACACTCAATGCATACATTATCCATCTTCCACCTGCACATCTTCTGGTTCCCAACAGTCAGCAAAAGTTGAGAAAAAAGGGTTTATTACGTTTGAAATGTGGATGTTTATTTACACAGGGGGCCTTGATTAACCCCCCAGAGCCATGTGAGGGAAGTTTTATTACAGATACCCGCTTACCCCTATTGAAAGGCTTTGAAGAGCAAGGATAATTTTTCATATAACTTCACTGGATTAATCTGAAAGAGGGAAGTCACATACACCTAGGATGCTTCGAGGGTGAGTAGCAAATTCCCCATTCTCGGGTGAACTAAC
>NW_020527387.1:0-20180 GCF_003368295.1 Carassius auratus | reverse complement strand
CGGAACAAGCCTCCTTTTTTGCGCTGAACCGCCCAGGGAGCGCAAGTTCATTCACTAGTTTAGCGACGTTCTTCTGTGGAGGGAAAAGCGCGCTTTGCGCAGGTGCAAAATAGGAATGACACATGCGTCGGTGTACAAAGTCAATTGCGCTGGGTGCAAGATAGGGCCCAAGGAGTTTTTCTCTTCCAGCTTTCCTGGACTATTGTATAGCACTCATAAATGATTAAATAAAAAATAATGGTAGTTATTAAGATTGATATGGTTTGGAATTGGTAAAATGTACTTGGAAAAAAATCACAATAAAACAATGTTTTCATGTTTAAGTTTGGAATATTAACTGACATGAATGAATGCTATATAAATATTGTTCATGTTAACATAATGTTTATAAATAAAATCTTATTGTACAGTGTTACTAAAGTTATATATATATATATATATATATATATATATATATATATATATATATATATATACATATATTTACATATACATATACATATACATATATATATATATATATATATATATATATATATATATATATATATTGTTCTGTGAATGTGATTTTAAAGTCTAGATGATTCGGATTAACCCTTTAACTGCCGTATCCTTTAAAACCTCACTGCCAGAGGGATATTGTGAATGCATGTGCCCTCTGGGCACAGTTTACCTGATGCCACGGGGGGGTTATGGCATTGGTGGCTTGAGCCCGCCATCGCTGCTTGCAGCTATATTTAGGGCTCAAGCCTGGAGGGCGAGAGCCCTATTGTTTTCCTTAGGATTATTTGTTATTATTATTAGGGCTCAAGCCCGAAGGGGCGAAGAGCCCTATTGTTCTTCTAAGGATTATTCTTCTTATTATTATTTTTTTTATTTTTTATTAAACCTTCCGGGGTTTTTTGGAGGCCTTAACATGCTCAAAAACTCTTGAAAATTGGCACACACATTGGAATCTGCGGCCATCAGGACGCCACAGAGACTGGGACCCGGGCGTGGCACAGGGGCTCTACAGCGCCCCCTGGAACACAGTCAGAAATCTTGAACCATAGCTCACACACACTTTCATGTATTTATATGAAACTCAGTACACTTATAGATCTCATTGAGCCGAACAACTTTCGCACTCTATGTCATAGGCTCCGCCCAACAGGAAGTCAGCTATTTAGGGCTGTTTATAAAAAGCATGCTCTGGAATTTGATATACTTGTCATAGGTCTTTTACTTGATTGCCACCAAACTCGGTCAACATGATCTCAAGACATTGGGGATGGAAAATTGCGAGGGGATTTTTGATATCTCGAACGGTTTGCCCGTGGCGAGGCGTTGAAATTATGGCGAGAAATGAGAAACAGGAAATGTCTAATAACATCCACATACATTGCCTGAGTTTGATCAAACTTCATTGGTTTGTTCGTTGTATGATACCGATCGCATATATGTGACTATTAAGAGTCAACATTATAGCGCCACCAACTGGCAGCAGGAAGTGTGTCATTTTCCAAATGCTTTGAATTCAGCATCTTATTTTTACTCTATTTACTTAAAACTTCATCAGAATAATGACAAAACATGGCCGATGTAAATCTGTTGTGGGGATATTGATATCTGATATTGTGTTGCCATGGCAACGTGTCAAACTTGAATGTTCTGTTATGGTGAGTTTGAGGCAGACAACAAGCTCAGATTTACATGAAACTCAAAACACATATCAGTATTAGTGATAGCTAGACAATGGCAAAAGCTTTTAAAAGGGCGTGAAGGAGGCACTCTATAGCGCCACCTTTTGTCAAAAGTGGGGGGGTTAGTTTTAGCTACAGACACCAAACTTGGTACATAAATTGTTCTTTTCAAGACGGACAACTTTCTAATTCACAGTCATCAGCTACGACCAACAGGAAGTCGGCTATTTTGATTTGAATATTTAAATTGAGCTTTGATTTAATGCATACTCCTCACAGGAAATGTTCACTATACTCACCAAACTTTGTCTACATGTTGAAAAAACATTGAGGAACTTAAATTGCGAACGGATTTTGGTTAGCTTGAACGGTTTTGTCGTGGTGATTTTTTGAAATGACAGTAAAAAGGGAATCATTAATTGTCTTGTATTTTTAAATTGCAGCTTCCAAACACTTTAAAAAAAAAAATCATACAGAGATCAAATCATTCTGAGGACATATGCATAGTTTCATGACTTTACAACACTGTATGATTAAAAGAAAATTAAAAAACTGTCAGACATCTCAACTCACTCTGTCCCTCTGTTTGAGGAATGTATGTGTGCTGACTGAGTGTGTGTGTGTGTGTGTGTGTGTCTGTGATTGGGGGATGGGCATGAGCTGAGTGGCAGACACAATGAGAGAGAGAAAGAGAGAGAGAGAGAGAGACTTAATCATCTCTTTAATCACCAGAAAAAAAAAAATGTTTTAAATTGTTATTTTTTGTTGCTTTTGCTAACATTGCTGTTTTCATTACAGCTTAAGAAATCTCTTAGGCCTTATCCTTTTCTGACAGTTTCAGGAATTAAAAACAAAATTCTAAAAATACTTATTTGTGCTGCAAATAATAATTTAAATCTCATTTGATACTGACCTATTCCATCCTGTGACATGACATTTATCTTAATTTACATAATCTCATGGATGTAACAGTAAAACTGTTCAGCTCACAGATGAAGACTAAGCTGTAATGCAAGCAGAACTTTCACAAATGCTTGTAAGTCATTAAAGAATTTTATAGCACTGTAAAATAATGTCTAATTTGTTAACATTAGTAAATGCATTGGTAACACTTTATAATAACTGCACTCATTAGTAAATAGTCAGTTCATGCTTTATAAAGCCTTGTCCCAATATTAATAGTCAGTAGTAAGCAGCTTATAAATACAGCTATAAATAGCTTGTTCTTGGTTTATAAGCACATTTATTAAAAAGGAGAGTAAAGGGTCAGTTATCTTCCTATGAAAAATAAAAAAATAAAAATAAAAAAACAACAACACAGATTGATACAGAACTCAGAAATTTTATTGTGGATTTATGATAAACTCAGCCTGTAAATGAATCATACTCCTCCAAGAAGACACAAGTAGTTCACACCAAACTTTTTCAACATGATGCCAATATACTGAAGATGTTAAATTGTGAATGGGTTAAGGAAACCTTAAATGGTGTGGCCATACCGATTTATTAAAGTAACATAAAAAAAAATACAATAGTTATTTTACTATATCTTTAACATTCTTCATTCCAACTCTTCATAATTTTTTATATACGTAGAAGTCATCATTTGAAAGAAGCACAGCAAGTTTCATAGCTTTATCATTTTCAAGAGCCAGCTTAAAATTAAAACTATCATAACATATAAATCAAGCTTGCAATTGTTAGTACCAATAATGGCCACCAGATGGCGATATATGATTACTTTTAAATAATTATTGTAGAAACAAGTATGATTTAAATCATTTATAGAAATCTTTCAAAGAAAAATAATATGTATTTTACTGATAAAATGACCCTCACTTAATTAGAATAATATGCTGAAGTATTGTGAAATACTGTGTATTAAGAATAATTCTTTATAGGCTTTATGGACAGATAAGTTTGGAGTGACTCTTGAAGGATCAGCACCACATCCTCTTTTACCACTGTTTAAAGAATTTATCTTACAGAACAGGTGCGAATTAGTTTTGGATAGCTTGAATGGTTTTGTCATGGTGATTTTTTGAAATAACAGTAAAAAGGGAACCAGTAAATGTCTTTTATTTTTTTAAGTGCAGCTTCTAAACACTTCAACAAAATGTACACATAGAAGACAAGTCATGCTGAGGAAATATGCATAGTTTCATGACTATACAACACTATATGGATGATAGAAAATTAAAAAAACTACCATACATCTGATGTCACTCTGTCCCTCTGGGTAATGTCTGTGTATGTGTGTGTGTGTTTGTGTGTTAAGTGTGGGTTGTGTTAAGTGTGTGTGCTGAGTTTGTGTGAATGTGTGGGAGAGGGGATGGGCTTGGTGTCAGAGAGAGAGAGAGAGAGAGAGAGAGAGAGAGGGAGGGAGACTTAATCATCTCTTTAATCACCAGCAGAAAAAAAAGCAATTTTGTGTTGTTGTTGTTTTTTCATCATTACAGCTTAAGAAATATCTTAGGCCTCAACATCAACTGTTGCTAGCCTACTCCCAAAATTAATAGTCATTAGTAAGCATTTTATAAATACAGCTATAATTAAATTGTTCATGGTTTATATGCATATTTATTTTGAGGAGATTAAAGGCTGTAATCTTCCTAAAAAAAACAACAAAAAAAAAAACAAACAAACACAGAACTCAGAAACATTTATTTCAAGATGCAATAAAAGAAAACTGTACACTATATATATATATATATATATATATATATACAATTGCATAAGTTTATATTTATTTTTTTTTATCAAGTGTACAGCTAATAATAATAATAATAATGCATTTTATTTAAGGCGCCTTTCAAACCACTCAAGGTCACCGTACAACAAGTAACAACAGTAACAATATTAAAACAAAAAATAACAGCAAATAACAATGTCAGTAAAAAAACACAATAATATTAGAATAGCACAACATATTGTGGAATACTATATTAAGACTTTATATATAGGCTTTATGAACAGATAGGTTTTGAGAGATTCTTGAAGTACTAGCATCACCTCCTCTTGTACGACGGTTTGAGGAATATATTTTCCAGATAGTACCGCCGCTCCCTATATGCAGAATACGCAGTCTTCGTAGGGCACCAACTCCCAGAGGGGGCACCATCCCAGTAGCTAAAAAAAAAATAAAACATGCGCCATTCTCCCATCCGCGCTCGCGACCGCTCGGACATTTGCGGATGAATGTTCGTAATTGATGGATGGACATCTATGCCCGGGTAAAAGATATCAGCAATCCGGCACAGAGAAAAGAAAAATAAAGTAAAAAACAAAACAAAAACAGGCATAAAGTTGGCTTGACATTGGACATTCGAGAGTCTCAAATTTAGGGACCGTCTCTAAAGTTCATTGTAATATTGTTATACACTTTTCTAACGTCAGTAGCATTTGAAGAGAATGACTTACAGTCATAAAAACAACTGTAATTGTTCATCTAGGTGACAGCTATAATGCACCATTAAATTGAATGTTTGATATTTATTAAAACAAACTGTAAGTCATATGTAAATTATGCTACTTTTTCACATGGGCTCAAAAGCAAATTTGAAGCTCAATAGCATTTGAGGAGAAAGACTTGCAGTCATAAACCAATTGTAATGTGTTCATTTAGGTGTCAGCTACGATGCACAACTTATACATTTTTTATATATATTAAAATAAAGTGTTACTAAAGTTATATATATTGTTCTGTGTATGTGATTTCAAAGTCTAGACGGGTCGGATTAACCCTTTAACTGCCATATCCCTTAAAATTTGATTGCAAGAGGGTTACTGTAAATGCTTATGCCCGCTGGGCACAGTTTTCCCGATGCCACCGGGGTGGTGTTGCACTGACGGCTTGAGCCCGCCATCGCTGCTTGCAGCTATATTTATTATTTATTCTTCTAATTTTTTTCCAAGGTTTCGGGGGCTTTTGGGGTCCTTAACATACTCAAAAACTCTTGAAAATTGGCACACACCTTGGAACCTGCGGCCATTAGGGCCGGGCAGAGTCTGATACACGGGCGTGGCACAGGGGCTCTACAGCGCCCCCTGTAGTACTGAGGGCCATATATCATGCATACTTGCACGTATACATATGAAACTTGGTACATATATATAACTCATCAAACCAAACAACTTTCACACTGCATGTCATAAGCTCCGCCCAACAGGAAGTTGGCTATTTAGGGTTTTATGAAAAACACATGCTCTGGAATTTGATATACTCCTCTGAGGAACTCTACCCGTTCACCACAAAACTCGGTGAACACGATCTCAAGACATTGGGGATGCTAAATTGCGAAGAGATTTTTGATATCTCGAACGGTTTGCCCGTGGCGAGGCGTTGAAATTATGGCGAGAAATGAGAAACAGGAAATGTCTAATAACATCCACATACATTTCCTGAATTTGATCAAACTTAATTTGTTTGTTCGTTGTATGATACCGATCGTATATATGTGACTATTAGGAGTCAAAGTTATAGCGCCACCAACTGGCAGCAGGAAGTGAATCATTTTCAAAACGCTTTGAATTCAGCATCTTATTTTTACTTGATTTGCTTCAAACTTCATCAGAATAATGACAAAACACGGCCGAAGAAAATCTGTTGTGGGGATATTGATATCTAATATAGTGTTGCCATGGCAACGTGTCAAACTTGAATGTTCTGTTCTGGTGATTTTTAGGCAGACAACAAGCTCAGATTTACATGAAACTCGAAACAGATATCAGTATTAAAGATAGCTAAACCATGGCAAAAGCTTTGAAAAGGGCGTGGAAGAGGCACTCTATAGCGCCACCTTTTGTCAAAAGTGGGGGGGTTAGTTTTAGCTACAGACACCAAACTTGGTACATAAATTGTTCTTATCAAGACGGACAACTTTCTAATTCATAGTTATAAGCTACGATCAACAGGAAGTCAGCTATTTTGATTTGAATGTGTATTTTTGAGATTTTACAGTTGTAAAATTAATGAATACTCCTCACAGGGGAAGTACACTATACACACAAAACTTTGTCTACATGAAGAAAAAACATCGAGGAACTTAAATTGCGAACAGATTTTGGTTAGCTTGAACGGTTTTGTCGTGGTGATTTTTTGAAATGACAGTAAAAAGTGAAACATTAATCGTCTTCTATTTTTAAATTGCAGCTTCCAAACCTTTAAAAAACATTTTTAATTTAGAAAACCAGTGATTCTGAGGAAATATGCATAGTTTCATGACTTTACAGCACTGTATGATTAAAAGAAAATTAAAAAACTGTCAGACATCTGATCTCACTCTGTCACTCTGTGTGCTGACTCTGTGTGTGTGTGTGAGTGTGAGTGGGGGAGGGGTGTGAGCTGAGTGGCAGACAGACAGAGAGAGAGAGAGAGAGAGAGAGAGAGAGAGAGAGAGACTTAAACATCTCTTTAATCACCAGAAAAAAACTGTATTTTAAATAGTTATTTTTTTGTTGTTGTTGCTAATTGTGCTGTTATCATTACATCTTAAGAAATATCTTAGGCCTTATCCTTTTCTGACAGTTTCAGGGATTAAAAAAAATCCTAAAAGACCTTATTTGTGCTGCAAATAATAATTTCAAACTCATTTGATACTGACCTCTGTCACCCTGTGACATGACATTTATTTGAATTTACATAATCTCAAGGATGTAACAGTAAAACTGTTCAGCTCACAGATGAAGACTAAGCTTTAATGCAAGCAGAACTATTTCACAAATGCTTATAGGTTAATGAAATCATAACAAAACACTTTTAAATTATTTAAGGATTTGGTAACACTTTAAAATAATGTCTCAATTGTTAACATTAGTAAATGCATTGGTAACACTTCATAATAGCTGCAATTCTTAGCTAAGCATTAGTAAATAGTCAGTTCATGCTTTATATAGCCTTCTCCCAAAATTAATATTATAGTAAGCATTTTATAAATACAGCTATAATTAAATTGTTCATGGTTTATATGCACATTTATTTTGAGGAGATTAAAGGCTGTAATCTCCCTAAAAAAAATGTAAAATAAAAAATAAAATAAATAAAATAAACAAACACAGAACTCATAAATATTTATTTCAAGATGCAATAAAAGAAAACTGTACACTTGAATTTATATATATATATGGGGCGAGAGCCCTATTGTTTTCCTTAGGATTATTTTTAGGGCTCAAGCCCAAAGGGCGAGAGGCCTATTGTTTTCCTTAGGATTATTTTTAGGGCTCAAGCCCAAAGGGCGAGAGGCCTATTGTTTTCCTTAGGATTATTTTTTATTATTATTATTATTATTATTATTATTTTTTTCCAACGTCTCGGGGGCTTTTGGGGCCCTTAACGTGCTTAAAAAGTCTTGAAAATTGGCACACAGATTGGAACCTGCGGCCATTAGGGCCGGGCAGAGACTGATACACGGGCGTGGCACAGGGGCTCTACAGCGCCCCCTGGAATATGGAGGGCCATATATCATACATTCTTGCTCGTAGACGAATGAAACTCGGTACACATATAAATCTCATCAATCCAAACAACTTTTGTATTGCATATTATAGGCTCCGCCCAACAGGAAGTTGGCTATTTAGGGTTTAGTATTCAAATTTTTCGTCAAAGTTGTGGGGGCTTTTGGGGTCCTTAACATACTCAAAAACTCTTGAAAATTTGCGCACACTTTGGAATCTGTTGCCTTTAGGAGCCTGCAGAGGCTGGGACCCGGGCGTGGCACAGGGGCTCTACGGCGCCCCCTGGAACACAGTCAGAAATGTTGATGTATAGCTCACACATACTTGCACATATTCATATGAAACTCAGTACACATATAGATCTCATCGTGCCGAACAACTTTCGTATTGCATGTCATAGGCTCCACCCAACAGGAAGTCAGCTATTTAGAGTTATGTAAAAAGCGCATGCTCTGGAATTTGAAATACTTGTCATAGGTTTTTTTCTCGATTGCCGCCAAACTCGGTCAACATGATCTCAAGACACTGGGGATGAAAAATTGCCAGGGGATTTTTGATATCTCGAACGGTTTGCTCGTGGCGAGGCGTTGAAATTATGGCGAGAAATGAGAAACAGGAAGTGTCTAATACCGTCCACATACATTTCCTGATTTTAATCAAACTTCATCAGATTATTCGTTGTATGATGTCGATCGCATATATGTGACTATTAGGAGTCAAAGTTATAGCGCCACCAACTGGCAGAAGGAAGTGTGTCATTTTCAAAATGATTTGAATTCAGCATCTTATTATTACTCGATTTGCTTCAAACTTCATCAGAATAATGTTAAAACACAGCCGATATAAATCTGCAAGGGGGATATTGATATCTAAAAAATTGTTGGCGTGGCAACATGTCAAACTGGAATACTTCTCAGGTGATTTTGAGGCAAATAACATACTTAGAATTTCACAAAACTCTGAACACACATCAGTATTTCTGATAGGAACTTAAATTGTGAATGGATTTTGGATAGCTTGAATGGTTTTGCCGTGGTGATTTTTTTAAATGACCTTACAAAGGGAATCATTATTGTATTTTTAAATTGCAGCTTCCAAACACGTCAAAGAATTTTTTCATACAGATGAAAAAGTCATTCTGAGGAAATATGCATAGTTTAACGACTTTACAACACTGTATGGATAACAGAAAATTAAAAAACTGTCAGACATCTCATCTCACTCTGTCCCTCTGTTTTAGTATATGTGCTTCAGACTTCCATTGTCTGAGAGAAATTGCGCCCCTACAGGTTCAATTCCCGAACTTTTACTTTCACTTTTAAATCGGTTAAAAATACAAATAAATACTTAGATTTAATTCACACTGACAAGCTAAACCAACATATCTGATTATTACCGGTTCAGGGCTCATGGATAAATTATTTCTGGCCAGAGATACGTGAGAAATAGGAGAGATGAATCACCGCTGTGACCACGAGCGTCTGGAGTAAAGAGCTCAGAAAAAACGAATTTATTCCTGTTTTAAAGCTTTTAAAAATAAATTATTACAGCGATATCACACAATCAACCAATTAGAACACACCAAGAGCTAAATTCAGATGTTTTTGAACTGTTTGTGTGAAAATGAAATATTTGTGGCTGCCTATCTGAAATCACGCCTCCGATCAGCGCGTACAGTGTCGAGCTCAAAACAAACGAATTTATTCTTGTTTAAGAGCTTTTTTAAATAAAATATTACCACAAATGCACACAATAAACCCATTGTAACACTACAAGAGCTAAATGCAGGTGTTTGTGACCTGTTTAAGTGTGCAAGACTATTTGAAAGCGCGACTGGCAGAATAACATATCTCTCGAGCTGCAGGTTTCTGTCTTTCGTCGTACGAACGAACACATAACGGACAAGATTATTTCAAAATACATAATAGCTTGGCGAATATAAACGAAAACAGCCACGTGAACATAAACTGGATCTACTGGATTTGAATATTAAAGTGACCACATTTACCACTTGCTTCTGTCTTCAATTTTAATCTATATAAAAAAGGAAACTCATTCGACTTGGCTGCTTTTTTAATGTGTGCGTATTTATTTATTTACCTTTTTATACATTTTGTATAATTTCATAGTTTGTGTATTACAATTATGAAAACAAAAATAAATTTAGCCACTCACATAGAAATAGCTTAGGCATTAACCTTTTTCTGTCAGTTTTAGGGATTTTTAAAAATCCTAAAAAAACCTTATTTGTGCTGCAAATAATAATTTCAAACTCATTTGATACTGACCTATGACATCCTGTAACATTATATTTATTTGAATTTACATAATCTCATAGATGTAACAGTAAATCTGTTCAGCTCACAGATCAATACTAAGCTGTAATGCAAGCAGAACTTTCACAAATGCTTATGAGTCATTTAAGGATTTGATAACACTGTAAAATAATGTCTAATTTGTTAACATTAGCAAATTCATTGATAACACTTTATAATAACTGCACTCATTAGTAAATAGTCAGTTCATGCTTTATAAAGCCTTGTCCCAATATTAATAGTCAGTAGTAAGCAGTTTATAAATACAGCTATAAATAGCTTGTCCTTGGTTTATAAGCACATTTATTAAAAAGGAGAGTAAAGGGTCAGTTATCTTCCTATGAAAAATAAAAGATAAAAATAAACAAACAACAACACAGATTGATACAGAACTCAGAAATTTTATTGTGGATTTATGATAAAATCAGCCTGTAAATGAATTCATACTCCTCCTCATACTACTCCATACTCCTTTTTCAACATGATGCCAATATACTGAGATGTTAAATTGTGAATGGGTTTAGTATAGCTTGAATGGTGTTGCCATAGAGATTTATTAAAGTAACATAAAAAATACAATAGTTATTTTACTATATCTTTAAAATTTTTCATTCTAACTCTTCATAATTTTTTATATAAGTAGAAGTCCTCATTTGAAGGAAGCACAGTAAGTTTCATAGCTTTATCATTTTCAAGAGCCAGCATAAAATTAAAACTATCATAACTTATAAATCAAGCTTGCAATTCTTAGTACCTATAATGGCCACCAGAGGGAGCTATAGGATTACTTTTAAATAATTATTGGAGAAACGAGTATGATTTAAATAATTTATAGAAATCTTTCAAATAAAATAATATGTATTTTAGGAATTTTACTGATAAAATGACCCTCACTTAATTAGAATAACAAGCTGAAGTATTGTGAACTGTATATTAAGAATAATTCTTAATAGGCTTTATGGACAGATACGTTTTAAGTGACTCTTGAAGGTTCAGCACCACATCCTCTTTTACCACTGTTTAAAGAATTTATCTTACAGAACAGATGCGAATGAATTTTGGATAGCTTGAATGGTTTTGTCGTGGTGATTTTTTGAAATAATAGTAAAAAAGGAACCAGTAAAAAAAAGTGCAGCTTCTAAACACTTCAAAAAAATGTACACATAGAAGACAAGTCATTCTGAGGAAATATGCATAGTTTCATGACTATACAACATTATATGGATGACAGAAAATTAAAAAAACATACATCTGATGTCACTCTGTCCCTCTGTCACTGTGTGTGTGTGTGTTTGTGTGTGTTTTAAGTGAATTAGGTGTGAAACTATCAGTGAGCATTTAGTCTCCAGCGCCAACATTTTACAGAACTGCCACTTTCCTGGAGTCTCAGAATTACAATGTGTCAGGTTCTGAGAGATCTAAGATTCCAAAAAAATATTTAATTAGAATACCATGAAGTATTGTGAAATACTATATATTAAGACTTTATATATAGGCTTAATGAACAGATTAGAGTGACTCGTGAAGGACCAGCACCACCTTCTCTTGTCCGATGGTTTGAGGAATATATCTTCCAGAATCTGGGATTAAGATTTAGGAGCTCATTTTTATTCCACCTCCTTTCCTGAAAGTCTGTCTTGCAGAATTGACTAAAAATTAATCTTCACATTAATTCCTAATTCTTTTGCAATTCTTTTGTCAGTTCTTCTTGACCTGTTTTTCTCTTCCAGCTTTCCTGGACTATTGTATAGCACTCATAAATGATTAAATAAAAAATAATGGTAGTTATTAAGATTGATATGGTTTGGAATTGGTAAAATGTGCTTGGAAAAAAATCACAATAAAACAATGTTTTAATGTTTAAGTTTGGAATATTAACTGACATGAATGAATGCTATATAAATATTGTTCATGTTAACATAATGTTTATAAATGAAATCTTATTGTAAAGTGTTACTAAAGTTATATATATATATATATATATTGTTCTGTGAAAGTGATTTTAAAGTCTAGATGATTCGGATTAACCCTTTAACTGCCATATCAAGTTCAAGTTCTAGTTCAAGTTCAATTTATTTGTATAGCGCATTTACAACAGCCTCCTGGCTGACCAAAGTGCTTTAACATAAGAGCAAGAATATTACACATACATAAAAATAGACCAGACAAAAAATTTAAAACCATCCATTTCAAAATGTAGCATAACACAGTAGTCAGTACACTAAGGAAAATAAAAAGTTTTCGGCGCCCCCTGGAACACAGTCAGAAATGTTGATGTATAGCTCACACATACTTGCACATATTCATAAGAAACTCAGAACACATATAGATCTCATCGTGCCGAAAAACTTGCGTATTGCATGTCATAGGCTCCACCCAACAGGAAGTCAGCTATTTAGAGTTATGTAAAAAGCGCATGCTCTGGAATTTGAAATACTTGTCATAGGTTTTTTTCTCGATTGCCGCCAAACTCGGTCAACATGATCTCAAGACACTGGGGATGAAAAATTGCCAGGGGATTTTTGATATCTCAAACGGTTTGCTCGTGGCGAGGCGTTGAAATTATGGCGAGAAATGAGAAACAGGAAGTGTCTAATATCGTCCACATACATTTCCTGATTTTAATCAAACTTCATCAGATTATTCGTTGTATGATGTCGATCGCATATATGTGACTATTAGGAGTCAAAGTTATAGCGCCACCAACTGGCAGAAGGAAGTGTGTCATTTTCAAAATGATTTGAATTCAGCATCTTATTATTACTCGATTTGCTTCAAACTTCATCAGAATAATGTTAAAACACAGCCGATATAAATCTGCAAGGGGGATATTGATATCTAAAAAATTGTTGGCGTGGCAACATGTCAAACTGGAATACTTCTCAGGTGATTTTGAGGCAAATAACATACTTAGAATTTCACAAAACTCTGAACACACATCAGTATTTCTGATAGGAACTTAAATTGTGAATGGATTTTGGATAGCTTGAATGGTTTTGCCGTGGTGATTTTTTAAAATGACCTTACAAAGGGAATCATTATTGTATTTTTAAATTGCAGCTTCCAAACACGTCAAATAATTTTTTCATACAGTTGAAAAAGTCATTCTGAGGAAATATGCATAGTTTCACGACTTTACAACACTGTATGGATAACAGAAAATTAAAAAACTGTCAGACATCTCATCTCACTCTGTCCCTCTGTTTGAGTATATGTGCTTCAGACTTCCATTGTCTGAGAGAAATAGCGCCCCTACAGGTTCAATTCCCGGACTTTTACTTTTACTTTTAAATCGGTAAAAAATACAAACAAATACTTAGATTTAATTCACACTGACAAGCTAAACCAACATATCTGATTATTACCGGTTCAGGGCTCATGGATAAATTATTTCTGGCCAGAGATACGTGAGAAATAGGAGAGATGAATCACCGCTGTGATCACAAGCGTCTGGAGTAAAGAGCTCAGAGAAAACGAATTTATTCCTGTTTTAAAGCTTTTAAAAATAAATTATTACAGCGATATCACACAATCAACCAATTAGAACACACCAAGAGCTAAATTCAGATGTTTTTGAACTGTTTGTGTGAAAATGAATTATTTGCGGCTGCCTATCTGAAATCACCGCTCCGATCAGCGCGTACAGTGTCGAGCTCAAAACAAACGAATTTATTCTTGTTTAAGAGCTTTTTTAAATAAAATATTACCACAAATGCACACAATAAACCCATTGTAACACAACAAGAGCTAAATGCAGGTGTTTGTGACCTGTTTAAGTGTGCAAGACTATTTGAAAGCGCGACTGGCAGAATAACATGTATCTCTGGAGCTGCAGGATTCTGGCTTTCGTCGTACGAACGAACACATCACGGACAAGATTATTTCAAAACACATAATAGCTTGGCGACTATAAACGAAAACAGCCACGTGAACATAAACTGGATCTACTGGATTTGAATATTAAAGTGACCACATTTACCACTTGCTTCTGTCTTCAATTTTAATGTATATAAAAAAGGAAACTCATTCGACTTGGCTGCTTTTTTAATGTGTGCGTATTTATTTATTTATCTTTTTATACATTTTGTATAATTTCATAGTTTGTGTATTACAATTATAAAAACAAAAATAAAATTAGCCACTCACATAGAAATAGCTTAGGCCTTAACCTTTTTCTGACAGTTTTAGGGATTTTTAAAAATCCTAAAAAAACCTTATTTGTGCTGCAAATAATAATTTCAAACTCATTTGATACTGACCTATGACATCCTGTGACATTATATTTATTTTAATTTACATAATCTCATGGATGTAACAGTAAATCTGTTCAGCTCACAGATCAATACTAAGCTGTAATGCAAGCAGAACTTTCACAAATGCTTATGAGTCATTTAAGGATTTGATAACACTGTAAAATAATGTCTAATGTGTTAACATTAGCAAATTCATTGATAACACTTTATAATAACTGCACTCATTATTAAATAGTCAGTTCATGCTTTATAAAGCCTTGTCCCAATATTAATAGTCAGTAGTAAGCAGTTTATAAATACAGCTATAAATAGTTTGGTTTATAAGCACATTTATTAAAAAGGAGAGTAAAGGGTCGGTTATCTTCCTATGAAAAATAAAAAAATAAAAATAAACAAACAACAACACAGATTGATACAGAACTCAGAAATTTTATTGTGGATTTATGATAAAATCAGCCTGTAAATGAATTCATACTCCTCCAAGAAGACACAATTAGTTCACACCAAACTTTTTTAACATGAAGCCAATATACTGAAGATGTTAAATTGCGAATGGGTTTAGGATTCCTTAAATGGTGTGGCCATAGCGATTTATTAAAGTAACATAAAAAAATACAATATTTATTTTACTATATGTTTAAAATTTTTCATTCCAACTCTTCACAATTTTTATATACGTAGAAGTCATCATTTGAAGGAAGCACAGTAAGTTTCATAGCTTTATCATTTTCAAGAGCCAGCATAAAATTAAAACTATCATAACTTATAAATCAAGCTTGCAATTCTTAGTACCAATAATGGCCACCAGATGGAGCTATAGGATTACTTTTAAATAATTATTGTAGAAACAAGTATGATTTAAATCATTTATAGAAATCTTTCAAAGAAAAATAATATGAATTTTATGTATTTTACTGATAAAATGACCCTCACTTAATTAGAATAACAAGCTGAAGTATTGTGAACTGAATATTAAGAATTATTCTTAATAGGCTTTATGGACAGATACGTTTTGAGTGACTCTTGAAGGTTCAGCACCACATCCTCTTTTACCACTGTTTAAAGAATTTATCTTACAGAACAGGTGCGAATGAATATTGGATAGCTTGAATGGTTTTGTCGTGGTGATTTTTTTAAATAACAGTAAAAAAGTAACCAGTAAATGTCTTTTATTTTTTTAAAGTGCAGCTTTTAAACACTTCAAAAATATGTACACATAGAAGACAAGTCATTCTGAGGAAATATGCATAGTTTCATGACTATACAACACTATATGGATGATAGAAAATTAAAAAACTATCATACATCTGATGTCACTGTGGGTAATGTGTGTGTGTGTGTGTGTGTGTTTGTGTGTGTGTTAAGTGAATTAGGTGTGAAACTATCAGGGAGAATTTAGTCTCCAGCGCCAACATTTTACAGAACTGCCACTTTCCTGGAGTCTCGGAATTACAATGTGTCAGGTTCTGAGAGATCTAAGATTCCAAAAAATGATTTAATTAGAATACCATGAAGTATTGTGAAATACTATATATTAAGACTGTATATATAGGCTTTATGAACAGATTAGAGTGACTCGTGAAGGACCAGCATCACCTCCTCTTGTCCGATGGTTTGAGGAACATATCTTCCAGAATCCGGGATTAAGATTTAGGAGCTCATTTTTATTCCACCTCCTTTCCTGAAAGTCTGTCTTGCAGAATTGACTAAAAATTAATCTTCACAATTTTTTGTACAATGGTCAAGTCTTAACTTATCCATTTCTGTATTGCATTTGTGTTTGATATTTCTCATGGGCTTTACAGTTTGAGTTAAAACTCTTTTTTAGCGCATTTCATCTGTAAAAGAAAACATGCCCAATAATTCTGCACACATGAATATAAGGAGTTTTTCTCTTCCAAATAATGGTAGTTATTAAGATTGATATGGTTTGGAATTGGTAAAATGTGCTTGGAAAAAAATCACAATAAAACAATGTTTTAATGTTTAAGTTTGGAATATTAAGTGACATGAATGAATGCTATATAAATATTGTTCATGTTAACATAATGTTTAGAAATGAAATATTATTGTAAAGTGTCACTAAAGTTATATATATTGTTCTGTGAATGTGATTTTAAAGTCTTGATGATTCGGATTAACCCTTTAACTGCCATATCCTTTAAAACCTCACTGCCAGAGGGATATTGTGAATGCATGTGCCCGCTGGGCACAGTTTACCTGATGCCACCGGGGTGGCGATGGCATTGGTGGCTTGAGCCCGCCATCGCTGCTTGCAGCTATATTTAGGGCTCAAGCCTGGAGGGCGAGAGCCCTATTGTTTTCCTTAGGATTATTTGTTATTATTATTATTTTTCTTCAAGGTTTCGGGGGCTTTTGGGGCCCTTAACATGCTTAAAAAGTCTTGAAAATTGGCACACACATTGGAACCTGCGGCCATTAGGGCCGGGCAGAGACTGATACACGGGCGTGGCACAGGGGCTCTACAGCGCCCCCTGGAATACTGAGGGCCATATATCATACATACTTGCACGTAGACACACGAAACTCGGTACACATGTAGATCTCATCAAACCAAACAACTTTTGTACTGCATGTCATAGGCTCCGCCCAACAGGAAGTTGGATATTTAGGGTTTAGTATTCATATTTTTCGTCAAAGTTGTGGGGGCTTTTGGGGTCCTTAACATACTCAAAAACTCTTGAAAATTTGCGCACACTTTGGAATCTGTGGCCTTTAGGAGCCTGCAGAGGCTGGGACCCGGGCGTGGCACAGGGGCTCTATGGCGCCCCCTGGAACACAGTCATAAATGTTGATGTATAGCTCACACATACTTGCTCGTATTAATATGAAACTCAGTACACATATAGATCTCATCGTGCTGAACAACTTTCGTACTGCATGTCATTCGGCTCCGCCCAACAGGAAGTCAGCTATTTAGAGTTATGTAAAAAGCGCATGCTCTGGAATTTGAAATACTTGTCATAGGTTTTTTTGCCGATTGCCACCAAATTCGGTCAACATGATCTCAAGACATTGGGGATGAAAAATTGCCAGGGGATTTTTGATATCTCGAACGGTTTGCTCGTGGCGAGGTGTTGAAATTATGGCGAGAAATGAGAAACAGGAAGTGTCTAATACCATCCACATACATTTCCTGATTTTAATCAAACTGCATCAGATTATTCGTTGTATGATGTCGATCGCATATATGTGACTATTAGGAGTCAAAGTTATAGCGCCACCAACTGGCAGCAGGAAGTGTGTCATTTTCAAAATGATTTGAATTCAGCATCTTATTTTTACTCGATTTGCTTCAAACTTCATCAGAATAATGTTAAAACACAGCCGATATAAATCTGCTGGGGGGATATTGATATCTAAAAATATTGTTGCCGTGGCAACATGTTAAACTGGAATACTTCTCAGGTGATTTTGAGGCATATAACATGCTTAGAATTTCATCAAACTCAGAACACATATCAGTATTTATGATAACTAGACACTGGCAAAAGTTCATAAGAGGGCGTGGAAGAGGCACTCTATAGCGCCACCTTTTGTCAAAAGTGGCGGGGTTAGTTTTAGCTACAGACACCAAACTCGGTACAAAAATTTTTCTTATCAAGACGGACAACTTTCTAATTCACAGTCATCAGCTACGATCAACAGGAAGTCAGCTATTTTGATTTGAATGTGGATTTTTTTTTACATTTAGCTGTGAATTAATGCATACTGCTCAGAGGAGAGTAACACTATACACACCAAACTTTGTCTACATGATGCCAAAACATTTTAAACAACTTAAATTGCCAATGGATTTTGGATAGCTTAAACGGTTTTGTCGTGGTGATTTTTTTAAATGACAGTAAAAATGGAATTATTAATTTTCCTGCATTTTTAAATTCCAAACACTTCAAAACCTTTTTTCGTACAGAAAAAAAAGTCATTCTGAGTAAATATGGATAGTTTCACGACTTTACAACACTGTATGGATAACAGAAAATTAAAAAACTGTCAGACATCTCATCTCACTCTGTCCCTCTGTTTGAGTATATGTGCTTCAGACTTCCATTGTCTGAGAGAAATAGCGCCCCTACAGGTTCAATTCCCGGACTTTTACTTTCACTTTTAAATCGGTTTAAAATACAAATAAATACTTAGATTTAATTCACACTGACAAGCTAAACCAACATATCTGATTATTACCGGTTCAGGGCTCATGGATAAATTATTTCTGGCCAGAGATACGTGAGAAATAGGAGAGATGAATCACCGCTGTGATCACGAGCATCTGGAGTAAAGAGCTCAGAAAAAACGAATTTATTCCTGTTTTAAAGCTTTTAAAAATAAATTATTACAGCGATATCACACAATCAACCAATTAGAACACACCAAGAGCTAAATTCAGATGTTTTTGAACTGTTTGTGTGAAATGAATTATTTGCGGCTGCCTATTGAAACCACCGCCTCCGATCAGCGCGCACAGTGTCACAAGTTCAAACTAACGAATTTATTCTTGTTTAAGAGCTTTTTAAATAAAATATTACCACAAATGCACACATAAACCCATTGTAACACTACAAGAGCTAAATGCAGGTGTTTGTGACCCGTTTAAGTGTGCAAGACTATTTGAAAGCGCGACTGGCAGAAACATATATCTCTCGAGCTGCAGGATTCTGCCTTTCGTCGTACGAACGAACACATCACGGACAAGATTATTTCAAAATACATAATAGCTTGGCGAATATAAACGAAAACAGCCACGTGAACATAAACTGTTGAGAAATAAATCTGAAGTGGATCTACTGGATTTTAATATTAAGTGACCGCATATACCAGCTGCTTCTGTCTTCAATTTTAATCTATATAAAAAATGAAACTCATTCATCTTGGCTGCTTTTTTTAATGTGTGTACGTATTTATTTATTTATCTTATTTATTTATTATTTATTTATTTATTATTTTGCTCTAACAAGAATTAATCTATATTTAATTAAATCAATTACATTTTATTTTACATTTGATTTGTCCATTTCTGCATCTAAACGCCTAAAAACCTAAAACATGCTCTATTATACTATTGTTTAGCAATTTCTTTATCGTCCAATTTATCTGGTGTACACTTTTATTTTCATAATAAACCTGTTGTTAGATTATACACAGTTACAGTGGTCTATAATAAATATTAACAGGTTTTATTCAAGCTGTTTAGAATGATTGCAGTAGGCAAATTTTTGAAATGTAAATAAAATAAAAAATAAATAAATAAATAAATAAATAAAAAACATTGGAAAAGAATAAAACTGTTGTACTTTTTTATACATTTGTATAATTTCATAGTTTATGCATTATAGTTATAAAAACAAAAAATTTAGCCACTCACATTAAATCTTATAGGCCTTATCCTTTTCTGACAGTTTTAGGAATTTTAAAAATCCTTAAAAAAACCTTATTTGTGCTGCAAATAATAATTCAAA
>NW_020527386.1:0-24685 GCF_003368295.1 Carassius auratus | reverse complement strand
GAAAAAATGTTTGGCTCAGTTTACAGAAAAGTGTACGTCACACATCCTTTTATTATGAATGCAACATTGTTTTCCTCTTCAGATGAGTATTAACATGTTGATTATTGTGGGGATTAGTGTGTAAGTGCACTCCACACACCACACACACACACACACACACAACTGGTCAGAAGTTTGGGGATCAGAATGATTTATTATGTGTTTTTTTAAATCACAGAAATAAATGATATTTAAAGGAAAATTAAAACAGAACCATTATATTTATACATTTTAATATTTAATAAGTTTTGAATATATATATGATTTTGACTGTAGCATCACTATCAATAGCCGCGTGTCGATTAGCAGGTGGCGCTGTTGATCTATAATCACCTGCAGAGACACTGAAGTACAACCTTTTTTTCTTTCAAACAGTTCATTGAACAATAATAAATGAAGTACCTGAAGCTGACAATGAAGTAAATGTATAATAATTAGCACAGATGATTAATTTAGTGCTGTAAACACGCGTGTGAGGGGCGGAGACGCGCCGCGGAGCGTCAGACGCGCGTGAGGACCAAACACAGCAGAACAGTAGAAAACTTCACTCCTTTTATTAATTCTCTTTTACTATAGCGATTTATTTTTAGATACGTGATCTGAGTCTTTCATAGAGTTGTTTTTTAAACGCAGTAACTTTGAAATCAGCTCTGAAAGTTCCTGTAAGTGTTTAAAAAACGAATAATGATTTAATAACGTGTTGAATGAATTTGGTAAGAACGGTATTCTATGTTTTTTTACATAGAGGTTATTAATATAGACTGAAGTATAGTGTTTTTTTTACAGTGTAAAGGTGATCTTATGGTGCATTGCTCGTTAAAAGGATGTTAATATAATATAGAGGAAGATCAATCTTAATTATTCTTACTATATTAAAATGCATTCATTTTTTTACATTCCTGGGTCGAAGTTTTCAATACATCGGAGCCTGTTCGCGACTCTGTTTATTCAGATCGGCACTTCGGAGCCTGATCGCGACTCGGTTGATTCAGATCGCACTTCGAGCCTGTTCGCGACTCGGTTGATTCAGATCGGCACTTCGGAGCCTGTTCGCGACTCGGTTGATTTAGATCGCACTTCGGAGCCTGATCGCGACTCGGTTGATTCAGATCGGCACTTCGGAGCCTGTTCGCGACTCGGTTGATTTAGATCGGCACTTCGGAGCCTGATCGCGACTCGGTTGATTCAGATCGGCACTTCGGAGCATGTTCGCGACTCGGTTGATTCAGATCGGCACTTCGGAGCCTGTTGGCGACTCGGTTGATTTAGATCTGGACTTCGGAGCCTGTTTGTGATTTTTTTAAAATTAAGATCTGGACATGAAGTGTTTGTCAAAACAGTTAATTTGTGATAAATGAATATTGACCTGAGGCTTTTTTTTAAACCTGACGATGTGATTTTTAATTTGATTTCAATGACTTTTGGAAGTTAATACTTCTTGTACCTCAGTTGCATGTGTTGTGTTTTATGAATTGTGGAATGGATTTAATCAACTGAGAAAGTAAAGTTGAACATAAATTATCATGAACTCTTTAAAGATGATGATGAAAGAAAAGGTAATATTGCATATAAAATTATATCTAAATATGAACTAACTTGCGCAATACAGTAAATATTCTTACTCTACCCTAAATCAGTGAAAAAATGTTTGGCTCAGTTTACAGAAAGTGTACGTCACACATCCTTTTATTATGATGCAACATTGTTTCCTCTTCAGATGAGTATTTAACATGTTGATTATTGTGGGGATTAGTGTGTAAGTGCCACTCACACACACACACACACTGGTCAGAGTTTGGGATCAGAATGATTTATTATGTGTTTTTTTAAATCACAGAAATAAATGATATTTTAAAGGAAAATTAAAACAGAAACCATTATTTTATACATTTTATTTTGATAAGTTTGAATTATTAATGATTTTTGACTGTAGCATCACTATCAATAGCCGCGTGTCAATAGCATGTGGCGCTGTTGATCTAATAATCACCTGCAGAGACACTGAATTACAACCTTTTTTTCTTTCAAACAGTTCATTGAACAATAATAAATGAAGTACCTGAAGCTGACAATGAAGTAAATGTATAATAATTAGCACAGATGATTAATTTAGTGCTGTAAACACGCGTGTGAGGGGCGGAGACGCGCCGCGGAGCGTCAGACGCGCCTGAGGACCAAACACAGCAGAACAGTAGAAAACTTCACTCCTTTTATTAATTCTCTTTTACTATAGCGATTTATTTTTAGATACGTGATCTGAGTCTTTCATAGAGTTGTTTTTTAAACGCAGTAACTTTGAAATCAGCTCTGAAAGTTCCTGTAAGTGTTTAAAAACGAATAATGATTTAATAACGTGTTGAATGAATTTGGTAAGAACGGTATTCTATGTTTTTTTAACATAGAGGTTATTAATATAGACTGAAGTATAGTGTTTTTTTTACAGTGTAAAGGGTGATCTTATGGTGCATTGCTCGTTAAAAAGGATGTTAATATAATATAGAGGAAGATCAATCTTAATTATTCTTACTATATTAAAATGCATTCATTTTTTACATTCCTGGGTCGAAGTTTTCAGATACATCGGAGCCTGTTCGCGACTCTGTTTATTCAGATCGGCACTTCGGAGCCTGATCGCGACTCGGTTGATTCAGATCGGCACTTCGGAGCCTGTTCGCGACTCGGTTGATTCAGATCGGCACTCCGGAGCCTGTTCGCGACTCGGTTGATTTAGATCGGCACTTCGGAGCCTGATCGCGACTCGGTTGATTTCAGATCGGCACTTCGGAGCCTGTTCGCGACTCGGTTGATTTAGATCGGCACTTCGGAGCCTGATCGCGACTCGGTTGATTCAGATCGGCACTTCGGAGCATGTTCGCGACTCTGTTGATTCAGATCGGCACTTCGGAACATGTTCGCGACTCGGTTGATTCAGATCGGCACTTCGGAGCCTGTTCGCGGATCGGTTGATTTAGATCGGCACTTCGGAGCCTGATCGCGACTCGGTTGATTCAGATCGCCATTTCGGAGCGTGTTCGCGACTCGGTTGATTCTGATCGGGACTTCGGAGCCCGTTTGTGATTTTTTAAAATTAAGATCTGGACATCAGAGCATGAAGTGTTTGTCAAACAGTTAATTTGTGATAAATGAATATTTGACCTGAGGCTTTTTTTTAACCTGTCCATGTGATTTTAATTGATTTCAATGACTTTTGGAAGTCAATACTTCTTGTACCTCAGTTGCATGTTGTGTTTTATGAATTGTGGGTGGATTAATCAACTGAGAAATAAAGTTGAACAGAAAAATATCATGAACTCTTAAAGATGATGATGAAAAGAAAAGATAATATTGCATATAAAATTATATCCTCCTATATAAATTATATTCCTCCTCAGATGAGTATTTAACATGTTTATTATTGTGGGGCTTAGTGTGTAAGTGCTACACACACACACACACACACACACTGGTCAGAGTTTGGGATCAGAATGATTTATTATGGGGTTTTTTTAATCACAGAAAAAAATGATATTTTAAAGGAAAATTAAAAACAGAAACCATTATTTTATACATTTTATTTTGATAAGTTTGAATTATTAATGATTTTTGACTGTAGCATCACTATCAATAGCCGCGTGTCGATAGCAGGTGGCGCTGTTGATCTATAATCACCTGCAGAGACACTGAATTACAACCTTTTTTGTTTCAAAACAGTTCATTGAACAATAATAAATGAAGTACCTGAAGCTGACAATGAAGTAAATGTATAATAATTAGCACAGATGATTAATTTAGTGCTGTAAACACGCGTGTGAGGGGCGGAGACGCGCCGCGGAGCGTCAGACGCGCGTTAGGACCAACACAGCAGAACAGTAGAAAACTTCACTCCTTTTTTTATTTCTCTTTTACTATAGCGATTTATTTTTAGATACGTGATCTGAGTCTTTCATAGAGTTGTTTTATAAACGCAGTGACTTTGAAATCAGCTCTGAAAGTTCCTGTAAGTGTTTAAAAACGAATTATGATTTAATAACGTGTTGAATGAATTTGGTAAGAACGGTATTCTATGTTTTTTACATAGAGGTTATTAATATAGACTGAAATATAGTGGGTTTTTTTTACAGTGTAAAGGTGATCTTATGGTGCATTGCTCGTTAAAAGGATGTTAATATAATATAGAGGAAGATCAATCTTAATTATTCTTACTATATTAAAATGCATTCATTTTTTACATTCCTTGGTCGAAGTTTTTCAGATACTTCGGAGCCTGTTCGCGACTCTGTTGATTCAGATCGGCACTTCGGAGCCTGTTCGCGACTCGGTTGATTCAGATCGGCACTTTCGGAGCATGTTAGCGACTCGGTTGATTCAGATCGGCACTTCGGAGCCTGTTCGCGACTCACTTGATTCAGATCGCCACTTCGGAGCCTGTTCGCGACTCGGTTGATTTAGATCGGCACTTTGGAGCCTGTTCGCGACTCGGTTGATTCAGATCGGCACTTCGGAGCATGTTTGTGATTATTTTAAAATTAAGATCTGGACATCAGAGCAGGAAGTGTTTGTCAAACAGTTAATTTGTGATAAATGAATATTTGACCTGAGGCTTTTTTTTAACCTGTCCATGTGATTTTTAATTGATTTCAATGACTTTTGGAAGTTAATACTTCTTGTACCTCAGTTGCATGTGTTGTGTTTTATGAATTGTGGATGGATTAATCAACTGAGAAATAAAGTTGAACATAAATTATCATGAACTCTTAAAGATGATGATGAAAAGAAAAGGTAATATTGCATATAAAATTATATCTAAATATGAACTAACTTGCGCAATACAGTAAACATTCTTACTCTACCCTAAATCAGTGAAAAAATGTTTGGCTCAGTTTACAGAAAAGTGTACGTCACACATCCTTTTATTATGATGCAACATTGTTTCCTCTTCAGATGAGTATTTAACATCTTTATTATTGTGGGGATTAGTGTGTAAGTGCTACACACACACACACACACACACACACCCCGGTCAGAGTTTGGTATCAGAATGATTTTTATTTATTTTTTTGTTTTTTTACAGGAGTTTCCTTATCAAAACTGCATTTATTTTGATCAAAGATACAGCGGAAAAAGTGAAATATTATTATGAAGTAAAACTATTTTTTTTCTATTTTAATATACATTAAAATCTATTTTATTGCTGTGATTTTCAGCATCATTACTCCAGTCTTCAGTGTCACATGATCTTCAGAAATCATTCTAATATTATGATTTATTATCAGAGTTGTGCTGCTGAAACTGTGATACTTCTTTCAGGATTTTTTTGATGAATGAAAAGTTAAAAAGAAGAGCATTTATTTAAAATAGAAGTATTTTCTAACAATAAACACTAGAGTTCAAAAGTTTGGGGTCAGAAAAATTGATTCTTTCTTTCTAAACAAAAAAATTCAACTCTTTTAGGATGTATTGTTGATTGTTTTGATTCAGATCGGGAATTCGGAGCATGTTCGCGACTCTGATTCAGATTTATCAACTGAGAATAAAGTTGAACAGAAAATATCATGAACTCTTAAAGATGATGATGAAAAGAAAAGATAATATTGCATATAAAATTATATATCCTCCTATATAAATTATATTCCTCCTCAGATGAGTATTTAACATGTTTATTATTGTTGGTATTAGTGTGTAAGTGCCACTCACACACACACATACACTGGTCAGAGTTTGGGATCAGAATGATTTATTATGGGGTTTTTTAAATCACAGAAATAAATGATATTTTAAAGGAAAATTAAAACAGAAACCATTATTTTATACATTTTATTTTGATAAGTTTGAATTATTAATGATTTTTGACTGTAGCATCACTATCAATAGCCGCGTGTCAATAGCAGGTGGCGCTGTTGATCTATAATCACCTGCAGAGACACTGAAGTACAACCTTTTTTTCTTTCAAACAGTTCATTGAACAATAATAAATGAAGTACCTGAAGCTGACAATGAAGTAAATGTATAATAATTAGCACAGATGATTAATTTAGTGCTGTAAACACGCGTGTGAGGGGCGGAGACGCGCCGCGGAGCGTCAGACGCGCGTGAGGACCAAACACAGCAGAACAGTAGAAAACTTCACTCCTTTTATTATTTCTCTTTTACTATAGCGATTTATTTTTAGATACCTGATCTGAGTCTTTCATAGAGTTGTTTTTTAAACGCAGTAACTTTGAAATCAGCTCTGAAAGTTCCTGTAAGTGTTTAAAAAACGAATAATGATTTAATAACGTGTTGAATGAATTTGGTAAGAACGGTATTCTATGTTTTTTTTACATAGAGGTTATTAATATAGACTGAAGTATAGTGTTTTTTTTTACAGTGTAAAGGTGATCTTATGGTGCATTGCTCGTTAAAAGGATGTTAATATAATATAGAGGAAGATCAATCTTAATTATTCTTACTATATTAAAATGCATTCATTTTTTAAATTCCTGGGTCGAAGTTTTCAGATACATCGGAGCCTGTTCGCGACTCTGTTTATTCAGATCGGCACTTCGGAGCCTGTTCGCGACTCGGTTGATTTAGATCGGCACTTCGGAGCCTGATCGCGACTCGGTTGATTCAGATCGGCACTTCGGAGCCTGTTCGCGACTCGGTTGATTTAGATCGGCACTTCGGAGCCTGATCGCGACTCGGTTGATTCAGATCGGCACTTCGGAGCATGTTCGCGACTCTGTTGATTCAGATCGGCACTTCGGAGCATGTTCGCGACTCGGTTGATTCAGATCGGCACTTCGGAGCCTGTTGGCGACTCGGTTGATTTAGATCTGGACTTCGGAGCCTGTTTGTTATTTTTTAAAATTAAGATCTGGACATGAAGTGTTTGTCAAACAGTTAATTTGTGATAAATGAATATTTGACCTGAGGCTTTTTTTTAACCTGACGATGTGATTTTTAATTGATTTCAATGACTTTTGGAAGTTAATACTTCTTGTACCTCAGTTGCATGTGTTGTGTTTTATGAATTGTGGATGGATTAATCAACTGAGAAGTAAAGTTGAACATAAATTATCATGAACTCTTAAAGATGATGATGAAAGAAAAGGTAATATTGCATATAAAATTATATCTAAATATGAACTAACTTGCGCAATACAGTAAATATTCTTACTCTACCCTAAATCAGTGAAAAAATGTTTGGCTCAGTTTACAGAAAAGTGTACGTCACACATCCTTTTATTATGATGCAACATTGTTTCCTCTTCAGATGAGTATTTAACATGTTGATTATTGTGGGGATTAGTGTGTAAGTGCCACTCACACACACACACACACACTGGTCAGAGTTTGGGATCAGAATGATTTATTATGTGTTTTTTTTAAATCACAGAAATAAATGATATTTTAAAGGAAAATTAAAACAGAAACCATTATTTTATACATTTTATTTTGATAAGTTTGAATTATTAATGATTTTTGACTGTAGCATCACTATCAATAGCCGCGTGTCAATAGCAGGTGGCGCTGTTGATCTATAATCACCTGCAGAGACACTGAAGTACAACCTTTTTTTCTTTCAAACAGTTCATTGAACAATAATAAATGAAGTACCTGAAGCTGACAATGAAGTAAATGTATAATAATTAGCACAGATGATTAATTTAGTGCTGTAAACACGTGTGTGAGGGGCGGAGACGCGCGTGAAGACCAAACACAGCAGAACAGTAGAAAACGTCACTCCTTTTTTTATTTCTCTTTTACTATAGCGATTTATTTTTAGATACGTGATCTGAGTCTTTCATAGAGTTGTTTTATAAACGCAGTGACTTTGAAATCAGCTCTGAAAGTTCCTGTAAGTGTTTAAAAACGAATTATGATTTAATAACGTGTTGAATGAATTTGGTAAGAACGGTATTCTATGTTTTTTTACATAGAGGTTATTAATATAGACTGAAATATGTGGGGTTTTTTTACAGTGTAAAGGTGATCTTATGGTGCATTGCTCGTTAAAAGGATGTTAATATAATATAGAGGAAGATCAATCTTAATTATTCTTACTATATTAAAATGCATTCATTTTTTACATTCCTTGGTCGAAGTTTTTCAGATACTTCGGAGCCTGTTCGCGACTCTGTTGATTCAGATCGGCACTTCGGAGCCTGTTCGCGACTCGGTTGATTCAGATCGGCACTTCGGAGCATGTTCGCGACTCGGTTGATTCAGATCGGCACTTCGGAGCATGTTCGCGACTCTGTTGATTCAGATCGGCACTTTCGGAGCATGTTCGCGACTCTGTTGATTCAGATCGGCACTTTCGGAGCCTGTTCGCGACTCGGTTGATTCAGAACGGCACTTCGGAGCCTGTTCGCGACTCGGTTGATTCAGATCGGCACTTTCGGAGCATGTTAGCGACTCGGTTGATTCAGATCGGCACTTCGGAGCATGTTAGCGACTCGGTTGATTCAGATCGGCACTTCGGAGCATGTTCGCGACTCACTTGATTCAGATCGCCACTTCGGAGCCTGTTCGCGACTCGGTTGATTTAGATCGGCACTTTGGAGCATGTTTGTGATTATTTTAAAATTAAGATCTGGACATCAGAGCAGGAAGTGTTTGTCAAACAGTTAATTTGTGATAAATGAATATTTGACCTGAGGCTTTTTTTTAACCTGTCCATGTGATTTTTAATTGATTTCAATGAATTTTGGAAGTCAATACTTCTTGTACCTCAGTTGCATGTGTTGTGTTTTATGAATTGTGGATGGATTAATCAACTGAGAAATAAAGTTGAACATAAATTATCATGAACTCTTAAAGATGATGATGAAAAGAAAAGGTAATATTGCATATAAAATTATATCTAAATATGAACTAACTTGCGCAATACAGTAAACATTCTTACTCTACCCTAAATCAGTGAAAAAATGTTTGGCTCAGTTTACAGAAAAGTGTACGTCACACATCCTTTTATTATGATGCAACATTGTTTCCTCTTCAGATGAGTATTTAACATCTTTATTATTGTGGGGATTAGTGTGTAAGTGCTACACACACACACACACACACACACACACACACCCCGGTCAGAGTTTGGTATCAGAATGATTTTTATTTATTTTTTTGTTTTTTTACAGGAGTTTCCTTATCAAAACTGCATTTCATTTATTTGATCAAAGATACAGCGGAAAAAGTGAAATATTATTATGAAGTAAAACTATTTTTTTTTCTATTTTAATATACATTAAAATCTATTTTATTGCTGTGATTTTCAGCATCATTACTCCAGTCTTCAGTGTCACATGATCTTCAGAAATCATTCTAATATTATGATTTATTATCAGAGTTGTGCTGCTGAAACTGTGATACTTCTTTCAGGATTCTTTGATGAATGAAAAGTTAAAAAGAAGAGCATTTATTTAAAATAGAAGTATTTTCTAACAATAAACACTAGAGTTCAAAAGTTTGGGATCAGAAAAATTGATTCTTTCTTTCTAAACAAAAAAATCAACTCTTTTAGGATGTATTGTTGATTGTTTTGATTCAGATCGGGAATTTGGAGCATGTTTGTGACTGATTCAGATTTATCAACTGAGAATAAAGTTGAACAGAAAATATCGTGAACTCTTAAAGATGATGATGAAAAGAAAAGATAATATTGCATATAAAATTATATCCTCCTATATAAATTATATTCCTCCGCAGATGAGTATTTAACATGTTTATTATTGTGGGGATTAGTGTGTAAGTGCCACTCACACACACACACAGACACACACATAAACTGGTCAGAGTTTGGGATCAGATTGATTTATTATGGGTTTTTTTAATCACAGAAATAAATGATATTTTAAAGGAAAATTAAAACAGAAACCATTATTTTATACATTTTATTTTGATAAGTTTGAATTATTAATGATTTTTGACTGTAGCATCACTATCAATAGCCGCGTGTCGATAGCAGGTGGCGCTGTTGATCTATAATCACCTGCAGAGACACTGAAATACAACCTTTTTTTTGTTTCAAACAGTTCATTGAACAATAATAAATGAAGTACCTGAAGCTGACAATGAAGTAAATGTATAATAATTAGCACAGATGATTAATTTAGTGCTGTAAACACGCGTGTGAGGGGCGGAGACGCGCCGCGGAGCGTCAGACGCGCGTGAGGACCAAACACAGCAGATCAGTAGAAAACTTCACTCCTTTTATTATTTCTCTTTTACTATAGCGATCTATTTTTAGATACGTGATCTGAGTCTTTCATAGAGTTGTTTTATAAACGCAGTAACTTTGAAATCAGTTCTGAAAGTTCCTGTAACTGTTTAAAAACGAATTATGATTTAATAACGTGTTGAATGAATTTGGTAAGAACGGTATTCTATGTTTTTTTACACAGAGGTTATTAATATAGACTGAAATATAGTGGGGTTTTTTTACAGTGTAAAGGTGAACTTATGGTGCATTGCTCGTTAAAAGGATGTTAATATAATATAGAGGAAGATCAATCTTAATTATTCTTACTATATTAAAATGCATTCATTTTTTTAAATTCCCTGGTCGAAGTTTTCAGATACTTCGGAGCCTGTTTGCAACTCGGTTAATTCAGATCGGCACTTCGGAGCATGTTCACGACTCGGTTGATTCAGATCGGCACTTCGGAGCCTGTTCGCGACTTGGTTGATTCAGATCGGCACTTCGGAGCATGTTCGCGACTCACTTGATTCAGATCGGCACTTCGGAGCCTGTTCGCGACTCGGTTGATTTAGATCGGCACTTCGGAGCCTGTTCGCGACTCGGTTGATTCAGATCGGCACTTCGGAGCCTGTTCGCGACTCGGTTGATTTCACGAGTTCACATCTACGTATATTAATTCAGTAAGGTTATGCGTATTTGGCGTGCTGTCCGGGTGGAGGGCTCCGAGCTCGGGATGAGGCCCGAACCCAGAGTACTCCCCCCGGTTGTGGTAAGAGTAGATGGATCTATGGTGAGGAGAATGGGGTGGAGGAGGGATGCTGAAAACTGTCAATGAACAGAGGTAGGTTCTGCTGTCATTTATACCTTATCATGGGTTGATTACTGATTGGTTTCCACTTGTGTTAATCAGGTTAATGAACTGCGACTGTTCCTCCCGAACTTTGTTATAAAACTACATTTCACGAGTTCACATCTACGTATATTAATTCAGTAAGGTTATGCGTATTTGGCGTGCTGTCCGGGTGGAGGGCTCCGAGCTCGGGATGAGGCCCGAACCCAGAGTACTCCCCATAAAACAAGAGAGGAAAAGGACAGCCGCCGGACTACTAACCCCCCAAACGCAGAGATTTGGCGGGCTGACTTATTTTTTTTTTTTTTTTTGTGCCTCTGGCAGAAGCGGAGGAGCAGGCAGGTCTTATTGGTTGATGGATGAGGAAGAGGCGGTTACGATGTCGGTAAGACAGGTTCTACCGTCTGCCTGTGAAATGTATTGATTTGGGAGACGGACTATGTCCCTGCGTCCGCTGGAAGACTGGTTTGCTGGACGAAGAACAGGAAGAGATGGATGCATACTGCGTCCGCTGAGAGACTAGTGCTCGCTGGACAAACTGAGGAAAAATATGTTATTGAGTCCGCTGTGAGACTAGTGCTCGCGGACTGATAGAGGAGACAAATAGGTATTTTCTGCGTCCGCTGGGAGGCTGAGGCTCGCTGGACAGACAGAGGGAAAAACGAATAGTAAAAATAGATATTACTGCGTCCGCTGAGAGACTGGTACTCGCTGGACTGACGGTGGAAACCGATAATATTTCTTGCGTCCGCTGAGAGACTGGTACTCGCTGGACTCACGGTGGAAACCGATAATATTTCTTGCGTCCGCTGAGAGACTGGTACTCGCTGGACTGACAGTGGAAACTGATAAATATTTTCTGCGTCCGCTGAGAGACTGGTGCTCGCTGGACGGGACAGTGGAAACGAATAATATTTACTGCGTCCGCTGAGAGACTGGTACTCGCTGGACGGGACAGTGGAAACTGGTAGATATTTACTGCGTCCGCTGAGAGACTGGTACTCGCTGGACAGACAGTGGAAACGAATAATATTTACTGCGTCCGCTGAGAGACTGGTGCTCGCTGGACGGACAGTGGAAACGAATAATATTTACTGCGTCCGCTGAGAGACTGGTGCTCGCTGGACGGGCAGTGGAAACGAATAATATTTACTGCGTCCGCTGAGAGACTGGTGCTCGCTGGACGGCACGTGGAAACGAATAATATTTACTGCGTCCGCTGAGAGACTGGTGCTCGCTGGACGGGCAGTGGAAACTGATAAATATTTACTGCGTCCGCTGAGAGACTGGTGCTCGCTGGACGGGCAGTGGAAACGAATAATATTTACTGCGTCCGCTGAGAGACTGGTGCTCGCTGGACGGACAGTGGAAACTGAATAGATATTTACTGCGTCCGCTGAGAGACTGGTGCTCGCTGGACGGACAGTGGAAACGATAATATTTACTGCGTCCGCTGAGAGACTGGTGCTCGCTGGACGGACAGTGGAAACGAATAATATTTACTGCGTCCGCTGAGAGACTGGTGCTCGCTGGACGGACAGTGGAAACGAATAATATTTACTGCGTCCGCTGAGAGACTGGTGCTCGCTGGACGGACAGTGGAACGAATAATATTTACTGCGTCCGCTGAGAGACTGGTGCTCGCTGGACGGACAGTGGAAACGAATAATATTTACTGCGTCCGCTGAGAGACTGGTGCTCGCTGGACGGACAGTGGAAACGAATAATATTTACTGCGTCCGCTGAGAGACTGGTGCTCGCTGGACGGACAGTGGAAACGAATAATATTTACTGCGTCCGCTGGGAGACTCGAGCTCGCTGGACATGCGGGTGAAGACAGAGCAGATTGAATATATACATTTTTTTTTTTTTTTTTTTTTTTTTTTTTTACTCGATGAGGGTTTGGTGGGCTTTTTTGATGTGGAAAAGGTTGGTCCTTATGTAGCTTTGGAAGGCATCTGAGGACCACCTTCCTAGAGCTTGGATCTGATGCTGGGAGAGACCTTTTTGAGCTGCTGATGTTGCTGCCCCAATGCGGAAGGAGTGCCTTGAGAAGTTTTTTGCTGGGATTCCTGAGTGTTGGAGGACGGATTTCAGATGTTTCTGAAACCAGAAGCGGGTGACTGGTTTGTTGGATTCGTCTATGAATAGGGGATCGAGATGGCAGTTAGCTTGGGAAGTTCTCCACTGGAGGTATGCCAGAACGGATTGGAATGGTTGGATGGGTGATGAGAGTTTGAAAATGTAAATTAAATGGCCTTTTTTGGTTTGGTCTGTCTTACTTTGTTTGATCAAAAATGATATGGTTTCGTTATCTATGACTGATAAGTCTGAGATGGTGGGATGGGTTTTGGGATCGAATTTGGAGGTGATGGCGAGTTCCGAGCATCTAAGGAAACCGAAAAAGGCTAAAATAAACATGGCATCTAATGTGCGGGCGATATGGAGAGACAGGTAGCCGGTGCGGAGGGTGTAAATGCATTGGGTGAGGATATCTGATGTTATGGGTTGTCTTGTGTCGGGACGGTTTGGCTGGGATCGTTGAATCCCTTTGATTAAGAGGGAGGTTTGTGAATTATTTATCTCGGGTGAGGGGGCGCCGTATATCAGTTTGTGGAAAAATTGAATGCCACTCAGATACCCTTTGATAGAGCCGACTTGCAGGCTCTTGATGCTGTTAAGGTAGGATATGAATGAAGTGATTGTGAGGAGAGAAAAGTCTGGGAATGGTAGATTATAGGATACGTGGAATGTTTTAAAACATCTCCACGCGGTCACGTAGGTTTGGAGGGTTCTGGGGGAAACTGCTTGGAGGATTGTGTCGAGTGATGTGTCGAGGAGGGGTTTTAGCGGATGTGTTACGGGAATATCAGTTCTGAATATGGAGGAACTGGCGTTGGGAAATTGTCCGCCCCTGGAGCCAGCGTCCTGAATTTCTGAAACAGAAAGCGAGAGAGAGAGTCAGCGATTTGATTTTCTGAGCCCGGAACGTGTTTGGCGACTAAGATGAATTGGTCGCACGCTGAGATCCAGGTGAGGCGTCTTAAAAGAGGCATTATAGCCTGTGAATGAGAGCGGCCTTTATTAATGCAATGCACTGTAGCGTCGTTGTCGCAATGCACCAGAATGCTGCTGGTCGTCCATTCTTTACCCCACAGGAAGGCTGCTACTACTATGGGGTAGATCTCAAATAATGCGGAGGACAGAGGGATGTCCTGTAATTGTGGTGGCCAAGGAGACGCGAACCAGCGACCTTGGTAAAATCCTCCGAAACCGACCGAGGGGGCGGCGTCTGTGAACAATCGGATATCGACTGGGGACGAAACGAGGTAGCGGTAGAAAAGAGATAGACCGTTCCATTGGTTTAGGAATGCTAGCCATAACTTGAGTTCGTCGCGACAAGCTTGGGTTATAGAAATGCGGTCCTCTAGTGCGGGGACGGAGGACGCGAGCAAGAGGAGGTGCGAAATGAATGGGCGGCCTTGCGGAATAATGCGCATAGCGAAATTTAGGTGTCCCAGCAGGGATAGTAGTTCACGTTTAGAACAATTTGGGTTGTCGATGAGGGTAGATGAGACTAGGATGATTCGGTCGATTTTCTCTTTGGGCAGGGATGCTTGGAATTTGTCTGAATCCAATGTAATCCAGAGGAACTCGATGGATTTTGCCAGACCCATCGTTTTCTCTTGAGCAATAGGGATTCCGAGTTCGGAAAAGACTTTTTGGGCCGTAAGGAAATGTGCGGCTGGTATGGCTTCAGGGGGCGAAATTATTAAAAAATCGTCTAGCAGGTGAATGAGGTGGGGAATGGCGTAATTATTCGACAATATCCAGCAAACTGCTTCTGATAGCATGTCGAAAATTTTTGGGCTGCTTTTGCATCCGAAGGTTAGGCGTACGGCGAAGTAGTATTTCCCACGCCAGCGCACTCCAAAAAGATGCCATGAATCTGGATGGATAGGCATAATTTTGAAGGCTGAAGTAATGTCGATTTTTGCGAGCCAAGCACCCCGACCTGCAATTTTAACCATGTCGATTGCTTGATCTATGTCTTGGTATTTAAGCGAAAATTCATCGAGAGGAATTAAGCTGTTAATGCTTGGAAACGGGGAATTGTGCAGGGCTGATAAGTCGATTATGAGACGTTTTTTACCCGAAAATTTTCTTGTAGCCACTCCGATGGGGCTGATACGAAACATGTTGAATGGGGGAGTGTCGAAAGGGCCGATCATGAACCCAGATTCGACTTCTTTTTTAATCAGATTGTCGACAACTTCAGGTTCTGTTAGGGCGGACTGAAGATTACTGCAGATAGTGTTCTGTGAGAGTGGGCATTCTGCGCCGGGTTTAAAGCCGTTTTCGAGGCCTGTCAGCAGGTATTTGGTAAATTCGGGGTCCGGATGATGAGCTAGTTCAGCGTGCATGCGTGAAATATTTACAGGAGTCGATAAGTAATTTTTAGAATTTTTATTAGCAGATTTGTATACTGGGCACACGAAGCGGGCATGAGCGCCGCCGCAGAAACTGCAAACATGAAGGTACCGGCAGCGCGATTTGGTGCATTTACCAGCGTTAAACTGGTTGCAGGGCTGCCTGCTTCCTTCAAAAGAGGGATTTTTAAATCTTTGATTAGCTAAGGCTGTTGCAGGACGTGGCAAATAGCTGGTGGATCTCACTGGGCTGGTTCCTGAATGGGGTGGAACAGAAGGATTAACTTGGGGGCACCACATGGTTGAGTGTGCCACTGACCTGCAGACTGCACAGGAAATGTTTTTACAGCCCAGAAATACCCTGCTGTGGAGATCCTGGTCGAGAGCCCCCCAGTATGTGCACTGGTTCCACTGGGCGACTTGCACTGCGCTCTTAGCTGAAAAGAGTTTGTGATAGGTGTAGAAATGCCCGCCCCCATAGGACAGCGCGAGCTCTGCTATTATAGCCAAATAATCATTCAGTTCGCGCCGCCTGTGGGGGAAAGCTGAACAGATGATTTCTGTATATCTAGCGAAAGCGATAGTGAATTCAGGAAATGATAGTAGGCGGGATGTGTGGGTGGTTGGATTTTTTAAAGTGACTGAGAAGTCCCCGCAGTCTATTTGCCTGTCTGATTGGGCTGCGGGGAGCAGAGAGAGTAGAGATGAAAGATCTACGTCCATACCTGCGAGGATCTGTGCCCGGATGTTTTGTGACACGGGAGGTGGCTCCATTGCGACGGCATTGGACGGAATGGGCATCTGTATTGCTGTGGAAAGAGAGTACTGGTTTTTAGTTTGGAGCGAATAGCTGGGGAGGGTATGTGCCGGGTCTGTAACTGTCATCGGAGGCCTCGCGTTTTGATGACCTGTTGAGGTTTGAAGAGAAAAGTTATTAGGATGATGTGGAGGAAAGGGAAGGAGATAGGTAGGGTGATAGGAAGGATTATAGGCATGAGCTGCCGGCGGGGGCGGGCCCGCGCTTGTCTGAGCTACGGGAGCTGCAGGCCACTGGAAGTGGGCGGGGTTATGACCTGGTGGGTGGGATTGTTGATATGGTTGGGCCTGTTCTGCTAGCGTCGGTAGCTTCGCGCTAGCGTTTGCGAGAGGAGCTGGAGGCCACTGAAAAGGAAAAGGGTTATGAACAGCGGGAGTGCCTGAGCGAGTAGCTGTGGGGGGGCTACTGGGCCCGGCGGCATACTGCGCTGCTGCGGCGTAAGTGGTGGTGGAGGGCTGGGCCTCCTCAGCAAGTGAACCTGCCCTAGCGGACTGAGGGGGGCGGCCCAGGCTCGATGAAGGCTTGTTCCTCCGGGTCGATTGATGAAGCGAGCCGGATCTTGTGCGGGAACCCGACGGTGGTGACTGGACTGGTGAGTTTCGGGCAGTGCGGGATTTGCTTGGTCTGTGGGTCGTCTTAGGCGTTGCTTGTGACGAGACATACAGATCGTATAGCTCCGCTTTGTGCATTTTCCTTGACGCCGGTATGTCTGCATTCTCCAGCGCTTTCCTTAGTCCAGCTACGGTCCATTTCCCGATAGGTGGGACCGTTGGAGTGGCCGAGCCGTAGGAGGATGCTGGAGAAGATGGCGTTCTTGCCGGGGGTGGTGAAGGCTGGTCTCGGCGTCTTGGTGCGCGCAGGTCTGATCGGGCCGGTGTGCGGCCACGAGGAGAAGCCTGGGGCTCAGGTGCGACGTCCGGCGTAGGAATGATGGTCGTGTGGCCGTCGGAATGCGAAGGTGCATCCCCAGCGATATTCGTTTCTTCATCGGATGAAGAGCTTGGTTTTCTCGACATGGTTCGCAGAGAGGAGAGCTGAAGAGCTGTTGACTGCTGAAAACTGTCAATGAACAGAGGTAGGTTCTGCTGTCATTTATACCTTATCATGGGTTGATTACTGATTGGTCTCCACTTGTGTTAATCAGGTTAATGAACTGCGACTGTTCCTCCCGAACTTTGTTATAAAACTACATTTAGATCGGCACTTCGGAGCATGTTCGCCACTCTGTTGATTCAAATCGGCACTTCGGAGCCTGTTCGAGACTCGGTTGATTCAGATCGGGACTTCGGAGCCTGTTTGTGATTTTTAAAATTAAGATCTGGACATCAGAGCAGGAAGTGTTTGTCAAACAGTTAATTTGTGATAAATGAATATTTGACCTGAGGCTTTTTTTTAACCTGTCCATGTGATTTTTAATTGATTTCAATGACTTTTGGAAGTCAATACTTCTTGTACCTCAGTTGCATGTGTTGTGTTTTATGAATTGTGGATGGATTAATCAACTGAGAAATAAAGTTGAACATAAATTATCATGAACTCTTAAAGATGATGATGAAAAGAAAAGGTAATATTGCATATAAAATTATATCTAAATATGAACTAACTTGCGCAATACAGTAAACATTCTTACTCTACCCTAAATCAGTGAAATTTTTTTTGGCTCAGTTTACAGAAAAGTGTACGTCACACATCCTTTTATTATGATGCAACATTGTTTCCTCTTCAGATGAGTATTTAACATCTTTATTATTGTGGGGATTAGTGTGTAAGTGCTACACACACACACACACACACACACAGACACACAGACACACACATACACTGGTCAGAGTTTGGGATCAGATTGATTTATTATGGGTTTTTTTAATCACAGAAATAAATGATATTTTAAAGGAAAATTAAAACAGAAACCATTATTTTATACATTTTATTTTGATAAGTTTGAATTATTCATGATTTTTGACTGTAGCATCACTATCAATAGCCGCGTGTCAATAGCAGGTGGCGCTGTTGATCTATAATCACCTGCAGAGACACTGAAATACAACCTTTTTTTGTTTCAAACAGTTCATTGAACAATAATAAATGAAGTACCTGAAGCTGACAATGAAGTAAATGTATAATAATTAGCACAGATGATTAATTTAGTGCTGTAAACACGCGTGTGAGGGGCGGAGACGCGCCGCGGAGCGTCAGACGCGCGTGAGGACCAAACACAGCAGAACAGTAGAAAACTTCACTCCTTTTATTATTTCTCTTTTACTATAGCGATCTATTTTTAGATACGTGATCTGAGTCTTTCATAGAGTTGTTTTATAAACGCAGTAACTTTGAAATCAGTTCTGAAAGTTCCTGTAAGTGTTTAAAAACTAATTATGATTTAATAACGTGTTGAATGAATTTGGTAAGAACGGTATTCTATGTTTTTTTACACAGAGGTTATTAATATAGACTGAAATATAGTGAGGGTTTTTTTACAGTGTAAAGGTGAACTTATGGTGCATTGCTCGTTAAAAGGATGTTAATATAATATAGAGGAAGATCAATCTTAATTATTCTTACTATATTAAAATGCATTCATTTTTTACATTCCCTGGTCGAAGTTTTCAGATACTTCGGAGCATGTTCGCGACTGTTTATTCAGATCGGCACTTCGGAGCCTGTTTGCAACTCGGTTGATTCATTTTGGCACTTCGGAGCATGTACGCGACTCGGTTGATTCAGATCGGCACTTCGGAGCCTGTTCGCGACTCGGTTGATTCAGATCGGCACTTCGGAGCATGTTCGCGACTCGGTTGATTCAGATCGGCACTTCGGAGCATGTTCGCGGATTGGTTGATTCAGATCGGCACTTCGGAGCCTGTTCGCGACTCGGTTGATTCAGATCGGCACTTCGGAGCCTGTTCGCGACTCACTTGATTCAGATCGGCACTTCGGAGCCTGTTCGCGACTCGGTTGATTTAGATCGGCACTTCGGAGCCTGTTCGCGACTCGGTTGATTTAGATCGGCACTTCGGAGCCTGTTCGCGACTCACTTGATTCAGATCGGCACTTCGGAGCCTGTTCGCGACTCTGTTGATTCAGATCGGCACTTCGGAGCCTGTTTGTGATTTTTTAAAATTAAAGATCTGGACATCAGAGCAGGAAGTGTTTGTCAAACAGTTAATTTGTGATAAATTAATATTTGACCTGAGGCTTTTTTTTAACCTGTCCATGTGATTTTTAATTGATTTTCAATGACTTTTGGAAGTTAATACTTCTTGTACCTCAGTTGCATGTGTTGTGTTTTATGAATTGTGGATGGATTAATCAACTGAGAAATAAAGTTGAACATAAATTATCATGAACTCTTAAAGATGATGATGAAAAGAAAAGGTAATATTGCATATAAAATTATATCTAAATATGAATTACTTGCGCAATACAGTAAACATTCTTACTCTACCCTAAATCAGTGAAATTTTTTTTGGCTCAGTTTACAGAAAAGTGTACGTCACACATCCTTTTATTATAATGCAACATTGTTTCCTCTTCAGATGAGTATTTAACATCTTTATTATTGTGGGGATTAGTGTGTAAGTGCTACACACACACACACACACACACACACACACACGCCGGTCAGAGTTTGGTATCAGAATGATTTTTATTTATTTTTTTGTTTTTTTACAGGAGTTTCCTTATCAAAACTGCATTTATTTGATCAAAGATACAGGGGAAAAAGTGAAATATTATTATGAAGTAAAACTAATTTTTTTCTATTTTAATATACATTAAAATCTATTTTATTGCTGTGATTTTCAGCATCATTACTCCAGTCTTCAGTGTCACATGATCTTCAGAAATCATTCTAATATTATGATTTATTATCAGAGTTGTGCTGCTGAAACTGTGATACTTCTTTCAGGATTCTTTGATGAATGAAAAGTTATAAAGAAGAGCATTTATTTAAAATAGAAGTATTTTCTAACAATAAACACTAGAGTTCAAAAGTTTGGGATCAGAAAAATTGATTCTTTCTTTCTAAACAAAAAATTCAACTCTTTTAGGATGTATTGTTGATTGTTTTGATTCAGATCGGGAATTTGGAGCATGTTTGTGACTGATTCAGATTTATCAACTGAGAATAAAGTTGTACAGAAAATATCATGAACTCTTAAAGATGATGATGAAAAGAAAAGATAATATTGCATATAAAATTATATCCTCCTATATAAATTATATTCCTCCGCAGATGAGTATTAAACATGTTGATTATTGTGGGGATTAGTGTGTAAGTGCCACTCACACACACACACACACACACACATACACTGGTCAGAGTTTGGGATCAGAATGATTTATTATGGGGTTTTTTTAATCACAGAAATAAATGATATTTTAAAGGAAAATTAAAACAGAAACCATTATTTTATACATTTTATTTTGATAAGTTTGAATTATTTATGATTTTTGACTGTAGCATCACTATCAATAGCCGCGTGTCAATAGCATGTGGCGCTGTTGATCTATAATCACCTGCAGAGACACTGAAATACAACCTTTTTTGTTCCAAACAGTTCATTGAACAATAATAAATGAAGTACCTGAAGCTGACAATGAAGTAAATGTATAATAATTAGCACAGATGATTAATTTAGTGCTGTAAACACGCGTGTGAGGGGCGGAGACGCGCCGCGGAGCGTCAGACGCGCGTGAGGACCAAACACAGCAGAACAGTAGAAAACTTCACTCCTTTTATTATTTCTCTTTTACTATAGCGATTTATTTTTAGATACGTGATCTGAGTCTTTCATAGAGTTGTTTTATAAACGCAGTAACTTTCAAATCAGCTCTGAAAGTTCCTGTAAGTGTTTAAAAACGAATTATGATTTAATAACGTGTTGAATGAATTCGGTAAGAACGGTATTCTATGTTTTTTTACATAGAGGTTATTAATATAGACTGAAATATAGTGGGGGTTTTTTACAGTGTAAAGGTGATCTTATGGTGCATTGCTCGTTAAAAGGATGTTTATATAATATAGAGGAAGATCAATCTTAATTATTCTTACTATATTAAAATGCATTCATTTTTTACATTCCCTGGTCGAAGTTTTTCAGATACTTCGGAGCCCTGTTCGCGACTGTTTATTCAGATCGGCACTTCGGAGCCTGCTTGCAACTCGGTTGATTCATTTTGGCACTTCGGAGCATGTACGCGACTCGGTTGATTCAGATCGGCACTTCGGAGCCTGTTCGCGACTCGGTTGATTCAGATCGGCACTTCGGAGCTGTTCGCGACTCGGTTGATTCAGATCGGCACTTCGGAGCCTGTTCGCGACTCGGTTGATTCAGATCGCACTTCGGAGCATGTTCGCGGATTGGTTGATTCAGATCGGCACTTCGGAGCCTGTTCGCGACTCGGTTGATTTAGATCGGCACTTCGGAGCCTGTTCGCGACTCGGTTGATTCAGATCGGGGACTTCGGAAGCCTGTTTGTGATTTTTTTTTAAAATTAAGATCTGGACATCAGAGCAGGAAGTGTTTGTCAACAGTTAATTTGTGATAAATGAATATTTGACCTGAGGCTTTTTTTTAACCTGTCCATGTGAATTTTAATTGATTTCAATGACTTTTGGAAGTCAATACTTCTTGTACCTCAAGTTGCATGTGTTGTGTTTTATGAATTGTGGATGGATTAATCAACTGAGAAATAAAGTTGAACATAAATTATCATGAAACTCTTAAAGATGATGATGAAAGAAAACGGTAATATTGCATATAAAATTATATCTAAATATGAATTACTTGCGCAATACAGTAAACATTCTTACTCTACCCCTAAATCAGTGAAATTTTTTTTGGCTCAGTTTACAGAAAAGTGTACGTCACACATCCTTTTATTATAATGCAACATTGTTTCCTCTTCAGATGAGTATTTAACATCTTTATTATTGGTGGGGAATTAGTGTGTAAGTGCTACACAACACACACACCACACACACACACACACACACACGCCGGTCAGAGTTTGGTATCTAGAATGATTTTATTTATTTTTTTTGTTTTTTTACAGGAGTTTCCTTATCAAACTGCATTTATCTTGATCAAAGATACAGGGGAAAAAGTGAAATATTATTATGAAGTAAAACTAATTTTTTTCTATTTTAATATACATTAAAATCTATTTATTGCTGTGATTTCAGCATCATTAACTCCAGTCTTCAGTGTCCACATGATCTTCAGAAATCATTCTAATATTATGATTTATTATCAGAGTTGTGCTGCTGAAACTGTGATACTTCTTTTCAGGATTCTTTGATGAATGAAAAGTTAAAAAGAAGAGCATTTATTTAAAATAGAAGTATTTTTCTAACAATAAAACACCAGAGTTCAAAAGTTTGGGGTCAGAAAAATTGATTCTTTCTTTGTAAACAAAAAAATTCAACTCTTTTAGGATGTATTGTTGATTGTGTTTTGATTCAGATCGGGAATTTGGAGCATGTTTGTTGACTGATTCAGATTTTATCAACTGAGAATAAAGTTGAACAGAAAATATCATGAACTCTTAAAGATGATGATGAAAAGAAAAGATAATATTGCATATAAATTATATCCTCCTATATAAATTATATTCCTCCTCAGATGAGTATTTAACATGTTTATTATTGTGGGGATTAGTGTGTAAGTGCCTCACACAACACTCACACACACACACACCACACACACACACACACACACACCACATCACACCACTGGTCAGAGTTTGGGATCAGAATGATTTATTATGGGTTTTTTTTAATCACAGAAATAAATGATATTTTAAAGGAAAATTAAAACAGAAACCATTATTTTATACATTTTATTTTGATAAGTTTGAATTATTAATGATTTTTGACTGTAGCATCACTATCAATAGCCGCGTGTCAATAGCAGGTGGCGCTGTTGATCTATAATCACCTGCAGAGACACTGAAATACAACCTTTTTTGTTTCAAACAGTTCATTGAACAATAATAAATGAAGTACCTGAAGCTGACAATGAAGTAAATGTATAATAATTAGCACAGATGATTAATTTAGTGCTGTAAACACGCGTGTGAGGGGCGGAGACGCGCCGCGGAGCGTCAGACGCGCGTGAGGACCAAACACAGCAGAACAGTAGAAAACTTCACTCCTTTTATTATTTCTCTTTTACTATAGCGATTTATTTTTAGATACGTGATCTGAGTCTTTCATAGAGTTGTTTTATAAACGCAGTAACTTTCAAATCAGCTCTGAAAGTTCCTGTAAGTGTTTAAAAAACGAATTATGATTTAATAACGTGTTGAATGAATTTGGTAAGAACGGTATTCTATGTTTTTTTACATAGAGGTTATTAATATAGACTGAAATATAGTGGGGTTTTTTTACAGTGTAAAGGTGATCTTATGGTGCATTGCTCGTTAAAAGGATGTTTATATAATATAGAGGAAGATCAATCTTAATTATTCTTACTATATTAAAATGCATTCATTTTTTACATTCCCTGGTCGAAGTTTTTCAGATACTTCGGAGCCTGTTCGCGACTGTTTTATTCAGATCGGCACTTCGGAGCCTGTTGCAACTCGGTTGATTCATTTTGGCACTTCGGAGCATGTTCGCGCTCGGTTGATTCAGATCGGCACTTCGGAGCCTGTTCGCGACTCGGTTGATTCAGATCGGCACTTCGGAGCATGTTCGCGACTCGGTTGATTCAGATCGGCTTCGGAGCCTGTTCGCGACTCGTTGATTCAGATCGGCACTTCGGAGCTGTTCGCGACTCCGGTTGATTCAGATCGGCACTTCGGAGCCTGTTCGCGACTCGGTTGATTCAGATCGGCACTTCGGAGCCTGTTTGTGATTTTTTAAAAATTCAGATCTGGACATCAGAGCAGGAAGTGTTTGTCAAACAGTTAATTTGTGATAAATGAATATTTGACCTGAGGCTTTTTTTTAACCTGTCCATGTGATTTTTAATTGATTTCAATGACTTTGGAAGTCAATACTTCTTGTACCTCAGTTGCATGTGTTGTGTTTTATGATTGTGGATGGATTAATCAACTGAGAAATAAAGTTGAACAGAAATTATCATGAACTCTTAAAGATGATGATGAAAAGAAGGTAATATTGCATATAAAATTATATCTAAATATGATTAACTTGCGCATACAGTAAACATTCTTACTCTACCCTAAATCAGTGAATTTTTTTTTGGCTCAGTTTACAGAAAAGTGTACGTCACACATCCTTTTATTATGATCAACATTGTTTCCTCTTCAGAATGAGTATTAACATCTTTATTATTGTGGGGATTAGTGTGTAAGTGCTACACACACACACACACACACACACACACACACACACA
>NW_020527385.1:0-28741 GCF_003368295.1 Carassius auratus | reverse complement strand
TTGAGAAATATGCATTTAAACTCATAAATATAAGGCAATATATCAAAGTTTATTCCATATATGTGCCAATCTTCCTGTTGCAGCAGGTGGCGCTATCGTTATAATGAATATTGGCCTCAGATGTGTTCAGCCAGGACCCTTATCAAACATGTGAAGTTTGGGCAAGATCGGACATTTATGCCTGAGTAATAACATCTTTTATTCCCATGGCGAGACATCGAACTTCGTCATGGCGACATGGACATGCCTTTTAACAAAAACTCAAGATCTTCACAAACTGAACATCACACAGGTCTTTAGATTAGACTGACCACAAAAAAGACATTGATGTCATAAAATTTCTAGGAGTAGTTTGTCACAGTGTAAAATATGTCACTTCCAGTTGCCAATAGGTGGCGCTATGACTATAACTGAATATTGGCATGTAGATCTGTTCAGGTGTAGAGTCCTTATCAAAAATGTGAAGTTTGGGGGCGGATTGGACATTGTATGTGTGAGTTATAGCACCATCATTTTTCATGGCGAATCATCGAAATTTGTCAGGCCGCCATGGACACGCCCTTTAACGAAACCTCAATTCCCTTCCGCAATTTAACATGGCAAAGGGCTTTAGATTACACTGACCAAGTTTGGTGTTGATCTGAATAAATCTCTAGGAGGAGTTCGTTAAAATACAACCCCTGAAAATGACAAAAACAACACCAATTTTGCAGGGAAAATAAAAATAACCGACTTCCTGTTGGGATTCGGGGTTTCGTACCAAGAGACTTTTTTGTAGCTATTGGTGGTGTTACATATGTTTACCGATTTTCGTACATGTATATGACATGTAGCTCGAGGCGCACTCCATTCAAAATTTATAGGTGGCGCTATCGAGCCATTTTGCCACACCCAATGGAATATTAGCCTACAGATGTGTTCAGGTCAGTACTCTTATCAAACATTTGAAGTTTGGGCAAGATCTGATATTTTATGACTGAGTTACAACAACTTCTACTCCCATGGCGAGACATCGAACTTTGACATGGCGCCATGGACACGCCCTTTAACGAAAACTCAAGATCTTCTCAATTTAACATCGTACAGGCCTTTAGATTAGACTGACGACAAAAAAGACATTGATGTCAAAAATTTCTAGGAGTAGTTTGTCGCAGCGTAAAATATGTCACTTCCTGTTGCCAATAGGTGGCGCTATGACTATAACTGAATATGGTCATGTCAAACTGTTCAGGACAGGAGTCTCATCAAACATGTGAAGTTTGGGGCAGATTGGTCATTGTATGTCTGAGTTATAGCAACTTCCTGTTTCATGGCGAATCATCGAAATTCGCCAGGCGCGCCACACACAGGCCCTTCAACGAAAACTCAAAAGCTTGCAATTTAACATCGCAAAGGCCTTTAGATTAAGGCATACCAAATTTGGTGTTGATCTGAATTAATCTCTAGGAGGAGTTCGTTAAAATACAACGCATGGAAATGACAAAAATGACACAAAATTTGCTCATAATATTAGAAATAACCGACTTCCTGTTGGGTTTCGGATTTTGCTCCAAGAGACTTTTTTGTAGGTATTGGAGAGTTACATGTGTATACCGATTTTCATACATGTACATGAAACGTAGCTCGAGGCGCACACCGTTGAACGTGTATAGGTGGCGCTGTTGAGCCATTTTGCCACACCCACTTCTGAAACCCATATCAGGACGTAAATTTTCGCCAGTTCTGAGGTGTGTGCAAAGTTTCATGACTTTTCGAGCATGTTTAGGCCCTCCAAAAATGCGATTCATCTTAGAGAAGAAGAATAATAATAATAATAATAATAATAATAAACGGAGCAATTCCAAGAGGTCCTCACACCATCGGTGCTCGGGCCCTAATAATAATAATAATAAACGGAGCAATTCCAAGAGGGTCCTCACACCATCGGTGCTCGGGCCCTAAATAATAATAAAAAACAAAGCAGATACAAGAGGGTCCTCGCACCTCGGTGCTCGGGCCCTAATTAAAGCTGCAAGCAGCGATGAACGGGCCCTCGCACCCGGGCTCACCGCCATCGTGTGGCTTTAGTAAAAAGGTGAACGTTGAGAAATATGCATTTAATGTCCTAAATATAAGTGGAATATATCAAAGTATATCCCATATATGTGCCAATCTTACCGTTGCCAGCAGGTGGCGCTATCATTATAATGGAATATTGGCCTTCAGAGGTGTTCAGGCCAGGACTCTTATCAAACATGTGAAGTTTGGGGAAGATTGAACATTTTATGCTTGATTTACAACAACTTCTCTTGCTGTGGCAAGACATCAAATTTTGTCATGGCGCCATGGAAACGCCCTTTAACAAAAACTCAAGATCTCCAAAAGTTAACATTGCACAGGCCTTTAGATTAGACTGACCACAAAATATATGTTAATCTCAAAATAATTATAGGAGTAGTTTGTTGCAGCGTAAAACATGTCACTTCCTGTTGCCAATAGGTGGCGCTATGACTATAACTGAATGTGGGCATGTAGATCTGTTAAGGGCAGAAGTTTTATCTAACATGTGAAGTTTGGGGCAGATTGGACATTGTATGTCTGAGTTACAGCAACTTCCTTTTTCATGGCGAAACATCGAAATTTGTCAGGCCGCCATGGACACGCCCTTTAACGAAATCTAAAGATCTTCGCAATTTAACATTGCAAAGGGCTTAAGATTACACTGACCAGGTTTGGTGTTGATCTGAATAAATCTCTAGGAGGAGTTCGTTAAAGTACAACCCCTGAAAATGGCAGAAACAACGCCAATTTTGCAGAGAAAATTCTAAATAACCGACTTCCTGTTGGGATTCGGATTTCGTACCAAGAGACTTTTTTGTAGGTATTGGTGTGTTACATGTGTATACCGATTTTTGTACATGTACGTGAAACATAGCTCGAGGCACACTCTGTTGAAAGTGTATAGGTGGCGCTATCGAGCCATTTTGCCACACCTGATGGAATTTTGGCCTTCAGATGTGTTCAGGCCAGGACTCTTATCACACATGTGCAGTTTGGGGAAGATCGGACATTTTATGCCTGAGTTATAACATCTTTTATTCCCATGGCGAGACATCGAACTTCGTGATGGCGCCATGGACACGCCTTTAAACGAAAACTCAAGATCTTCACAACTTAACATCGCACAGGCCTTTAGATTAGACTGACCACAAAAAATACATTGATGTCATAAAATTTCTAGGAGTAGTTCATTGCAGTGTAAAATATGTCACTTCCTGTTGCCAGTAGGTGGCGCTATGACTATAACTGAATATGGGCATGTCAATCTGTTCAGGTCAGGAGTCTCATCAAACATGTGAAGTTTGGGGCAGATTGGTCATTTTATGTCTGAGTTATAGCAACTTCCTGTTTCATGGCGAATCATCGAAATTCGCCAGGCCGCCACGGACACGCCCATTAGCGAAAACTCAAAAGCTTCGCAATTTAACATCGCAAAGGCCTTCAGATTAGGCATACCAAATTTGGTGTTGATCTGAATGAATCTCTAGGAGGAGTTCGTTAAAATACAACGCATGGAAATGACAAAAATGACACAAAATTTGCTCATAATATTAGTAATAACCGACTTCCTGTTGGGTTTTGGATTTTGCTCCAAGAGACTTTTTTGTAGGTATTGGAGAGTTACATGTGTATACCGATTTTCATACATGTACATGAAACGTAGCTCGAGGCGCACACCGTTGAACGTGTATAGGTGGCGCTGTTGAGCCATTTTGCCACACCCACTTCTGAAACCCATATCAGACGTAAATTTTCGCCAGTTCTGAGGTGTGTGCAAAGTTTCATGACTTTTCGAGCATGTTTAGGCCCTCAAAAATGCGATTCATTTTGGAGAAGAAGAATAATAATAATAAATATAGCTGCAAGCAGCGATGGCGGGCTCAAGCCACCAATGCCATCGCCACCCCGGTGGCATCAGGTAAACTGTGCCCAGCGGGCACATGCATTCACAATATCCCTCTGGCAGTGAAGTTTTAAAGGATAAGGCTGTTAAAGGGTTAATCAGAATCATCAAGACTTTAAAATCACATTCACAGAACAATATATATAACTTTAGTGACACTTTACAATAATATTTCATTTCTAAACATTATGTTAACATGAACAATATTTATATAGCATTCATTCATGTCAGTTAATATTCCAAACTTAAACATTAAAACATTGTTTTATTGTGATTTTTTTCCAAGCACATTTTACTAATTCCAAACCATATCAATCTTAATAACTACCATTATTTTTTATTTAATCATTTATGAGTGCTATACAATAGTCCAGGAAAGCTGGAAGAGAAAAACTCCTTATATTCATATGTGCAGAATTATTGGGCATGTTTTCTTTTACAGATGAAATGCGCTAAAAAAGAGTTTTAACTCTGTAAAGCCTGTGAGAAATATCAAACACAAATGCAATACAGAAATTGATAAGTTAAGACTTGGCCATTGTACAAAAAATGCTGACTGGGTCATGAGGTCAGAAAAGAAGAAGAAAAAAACAGGTCAAGAAGAACTGACAAAAAGAATTGCAAAATAATTAGGAATTAATGTGAAGATTATTTTTAGTCAATTCTGCAAGACAGACTTTCAGGAAAGGAGGAAGAATAAAAATGAGCTCCTAAATCTTAATCCCGGATTCTGGAAGATATATTCCTCAAACCATTGGACAAGAGGAGGTGGTGCTGGTCCTTCACGAGTCACTCTAATCTGTTCATAAAGCCTATATATAAAGTCTTAATATATAGTATTTCACAATACTTCATGGTATTCTAATTAAATCATTTTTTTGAATCTTAGATCTCTCAGAACCTGACACAGAGTAATTCTGGAGACTCCAGGAAAGTGGCAGTTCTGTAAAATGTTGGCGCTGGAGACTAAATGCTCCCTGATAGTTTCACACCTAATTCACTTACACACACAAACACACATTACCCACAGTGACAGAGGGACAGAGTTACATCGGATGTTTGCTAGTTTTTTAATTTTCTATCATCCATATAGTGTTGTATAGTCATGAAACTATGCATATTTCCTCAGAATGACTTGTCTTCTATGTGTACATTTTTTTGAAGTGTTTAGAAGCTGCACTTTAAAAAAATAAAAAGACATTTACTGGTTCCTTTTTTACTGTTATTTCAATAAATCAGCACGACAAAACCATTCAAGCTATCCAAAATTCATTCGCACCTGTTCTGTAAGATAAATTCTTTAAACAGTGGTAAAAGAGGATGTGGGGCTGAACCTTCAAGAGTCACTCAAAACTTATCTGTCCATAAAGCCTATAAATAATTATTTCTTAATATACAGTTCACAATACTTCAGCTTGTTATTCTAATTAAGTGAGGGTCATTTTATCAGTAAATACATAAAATTCATATTATTTTTCTTTGAAAGATTTCTATAAATGATTTAAATCATACTCGTTTCTACAATAATTATTTAAAAGTAATCCTATAGCTCCATCTGGTGGCCATTATTGGTACTAAGAATTGCAAGCTTGATTTATAAGTTATGATAGTTTTAATTTTATGCTGGCTCTTGAAAATGATAAAGCTATGAAACTTACTGTGCTTCCTTCAAATTATGACTTCTACATATATAAAAAATTATGAAGAGTTGAAATGAAAAAATTTAAAGATATCGTAAAATAACTATTGTATTTTTTTTATGTTACTTTAATAAATCGCTATGGTCACACCATTTAAGGTATCCTAAACCCATTCACAATTTAACATCTTCAGTATATTAGCATCATGTTGAAAAAGTTTGGTGTGAACTACTTATGTCTTCTCGGAGGAGTATGAATTCATTTTTACATGCTGATTTTATCATAAATCCACAATAACATTTCTGAGTTCTGTATCAATCTGTGTTGTTGTTTGTTTATTTTAATTTTTTTTATTTTTCATAGGAAGATAACTGACCCTTTACTCTCCTTTTTAATAAATGTGCTTATAAACCAAGAACAAGCTATTTATAGCTGTATTTATAAACTGCTTACTACTGACTATTAATATTGGGACAAGGCTTTATAAAGCATAAACTGACTATTTACTAATGAGTGCAGTTATTATAAAGTGTTACCAATGCATTTACTAATGTTAACAAATTAGACATTATTTTACAGTGTTATTAAATCCTTTAATGACTTATAAGCATTTGTGAAAGAAGCTTAGTCTTGATCTGTGAACTGAACAGTTTTACTGTTACATCCATGAGATTTTAAAAATGTAGATACATGTCATGTCACAGGATGGAATAGGTCAGTATCAAATGAGTTAAAATTATTATTTGCAGCACAAATAAGTATTTTTAGAATTTTGTATTTAATTCCTGAAACTGTCAGAAAAGGATAAGGCCTAAGAGATTTCTTAAGCTGTAATGAAAACAGCAATGTTAGCAACAGCAACAAAAAAATAACAATTTAAAATACATTTTTTTTCTGGTGATTAAAGAGATGATTAAGTCTCTCTCTCTCTCTTTCTCTCTCTCATTGTGTCTGCCACTCAGCTCATGCCCATCCCCCACTCACACACACACACTCACACACACACATGCACTCAGTCAGCACACATACATTGCTCAAACAGAGGGACAGAGTGAGTTGAGATGTCTGACAGTTTTTTAATTTTCTTTTAATCATACAGTGTTGTAAAGTCATGAAACTATGCATATGTCCTCAGAATGATTTGATCTCTGTATGAAATTTTTTTTAAGTGTTTGGAAGCTGCAATTTAAAAATACAAGACAATTAATGATTCCCTTTTTACTGTCATTTCAAAAAATCACCACGACAAAACGGTTCAAGCTAACCAAAATCCGTTCGCAATTTAAGTTCCTCAATGTTTTTTCAACATGTAGACAAAGTTTGGTGAGTATAGTGAACATTTCCTCTGAGGAGAATGCATTAAATCAGAGCTCAATTTAAATATTCAAATCAAAATAGCCGACTTCCTGTTGGTCGTAGCTGATGACTGTGAATTAGAAAGTTGTCCGTCTTGATAAGAACAATTTATGTACCAAGTTTGGTGTCTGTAGCTAAAACTAAACCCCCCACTTTTGACAAAAGGTGGCGCTATAGCGTGCCTCCTTCACGCCCTTTTAAAAGCTTTTGCCATTGTCTAGCTGTCACTAATACTGATATGTGTTTTGAGTTTCATGTAAATCTGAGGTTGTTGTCTGCCTCAAACTCATCATAACAGAACATTCAAGTTTGACACGTTGCCATGGCAACGCCATATTAGATATCAATATCCCCACAACAGATTTACATCGGCCGTGTTTTGTCATTATTCTGATGAAGTTTTAAGTAAATCGAGTAAAAATAAGATGCTGAATTCAAAACATTTTGAAAATGACTCACTTCCTGCTGCCAGTTGGTGGCGCTATAACGTTGACTCTTAATAGTCACATATATACGATCGGTATCATACAACGAACAAACCAATGAAGTTTGATCAAATTCAGGAAATGTATGTGGATGTTATTAGACATTTCCTGTTTCTCATTTCTCGCCATAATTTCCACACCTCGCTACGGGCAAACCGTTCAAGATATCAAAAATCCCCTCGCAATTTTTCGTCCCCAATGTCTTGAGATCATGTTCACCGAGTTTCGTGGCGAACGGGTTGAAAACCTCAGAGGAGTATTTCAAATTCCAGAGCATGCTTTTTTTAAACAGCCCTGAATAGCTGACTTCCTGTTGGGCGGAGCCTATGACATAAAGTGTGAAAGTTGTTCGGCTCAATGAGATCTATAAGTGTACCGAGTTTCATATAAATACATGCAAGTCTGTGTGAGCTATGGTTCAAGATTTCTGAAGGTGTTCCAGGGGGCGCTGTAGAGTCCCTGTGCCACGCCCGGGTCCCAGCCTCTGCGGCGTCCTGATGGCCGCAGATTCCAATGTGTGTGCCAATTTTCAAGAGTTTTTGAGCATGTTAAGGCCCCTAAAAACCCCCGGAAGGTTAAATAAAAAATAAAAAAAATAATAAGAATAATCCTTAGAAGAACAATAGGGCTCTTCGCCCCTTCGGGCTTGAGCCCTAATAATAATAATAATAATAATAATAAACGGAGCAATTCCAAGAGGGTCCTCACACCATCGGTGCTCGGGCCCTAATAATAATAAACGGAGCAATTCCAAGAGGGTCCTCACACCATCGGTGCTCGGGCCCTAATAATAATAAATATAGCTGCAAGCAGCGATGGCGGGCTCAAGCCACCAATGCCATCGCCACCCCGGTGGCATCAGGTAAACTGTGCCCAGCGGCCACATGCATTCACAATATCCCTCTGGCTGTGAGGTTTTAAGGGATATGGCAGTTAAAGGGTTAATCCGAATCATCTAGACTTTAAAATCACATTCACAGAACAATATATATTTATAACTTTAGTAACACTTTACAATAAGATTTCATTTATAAACATTATGTTAACATAAACAATATTTATATAGCATTCATTCATGTCAGTTAATATTCCAAACTTAAACATTAAAAAAAAAAATTATTGTGATTTTTTTCCAAGCACATTTTACCAATTCCAGACCATATCAATCTTAATAACTACCATTATTTTTTATTTAATCATTTATGAGTGCTATACAATAGTCCAGGAAAGCTGGAAGAGAAAAACTCCTTATATTCATGTGTGCAGAATTATTAGCCATGTTTTCTTTTACAGATGAAATGCGCTAAAAAAGAGTTTTAACTCAAACTGTCAAGTCGAAAATTATGAAATACCCATGAGAAATATCAAACACAAATGCAATACAGAAATGGATAAGTTAAGACTTGACCATTGTACAAAAAATGCTGACTGGGTCATGAGGTCAGAAAAGAAGAAGAAAAAAGCAGGTCAAGAAGAACTGACAAAAAGAATTGCAAAATAATTAAGAATTCATGTGAAGATTAATTTTTAGTCAATTCTGCAAGACAGACTTTCAGGAAAGGAGGTGAAATAAAAATGAGCTCCTAAATCTTAATCCCAGATTCTGGAAGATATATTCCTCAAACCATCGGACAAGAGGAGGTGGTGCTGGTCCTTCATGAGTCACTCAAATCTGTTCATTAAGCCTATATATAAAGTCTTAATATATAGTATTTCACAATACTTCATGGTATTCTAATTAAATAGTTTTTTGGAATCTTAGATCTCTCAGAACCTGACACCGAGTAATTCTGAGACTCCAGGAAAGTGGCAGTTCTGTAAAATGTTGGCGCTGGAGACTAAATGCTCCCTGATAGTTTCACACCTAATTCACTTAACACACACACAAACACACACGCACACACACACACACACACACACACACACACTACCCACTGTGACAGAGGGACAGAGTGACATCAGATATATGATAGTTTTTTAATTTTCTATCATCCATATAGTGTTGTATAGTCATGAAACTATGCATATTTCCTCAGAATGACTTGTCTTCTATATGTACATTTTTTTGAAGTGTTTAGAAGCTGCACTTACAAAAAATAAAAGACATTTACTGGTTACTTTTTTACTGTTATTTCAAAAAAATCACCACGACAAAACCATTCAAGCTATCCAAAATTCATTCGCACCTGTTCTGTAAGATAAATTCTTTAAACAGTGGTAAAAGAGGATGTGGTGCTGAAGCTTCAAGAGTCACTCAAAACGTATCTGTCCATAAAGTCTATAAAGAATTATTCTTAATATACAGTTCACAATACTTCTGCTTGTTATTCTAATTAGGTGAGGGTCATTTTATCAGTAAAAATACATAAAATTCATATTATTTTTCTTTGAAAGATTTCTATAAATGATTTAAATCATACTTGTTTCTACAATAATTATTTAAAAGTAATCCTATAGCTCCATCTGGTGGCCATTATTGGTACCAAGAATTGCAAGCTTGATTTATAAGTTATGATAGTTTTAATTTTATGCTGGCTCTTGAAAATGATAAAGCTATGAAACTTACTGTGCTTCCTTCAAATGATGACTTCTACGTATATAAAAAATTATGAAGAGTTGGAATGAAAAATTTTAAAGATATAGTAAAATAACGATCGTATTTTTTTATGTTACTTTAATAAATCGCTATGGCCACACCATTTAAGCTATCCTAAACCCATTCGCAATTTAACATCTTCAGTATATTAGCTTCATGTTAAAAAAGTTTGCTGTGAACTTGTGTCTTCTTGGAGGAGTATGAATTCATTTACAGGCTGTTTTATCATAAATCCACAATAAAATTTCTGAGTTCTGTATCAATCTGTGTTGTTGTTTGTTTTTTTTTATTTTTTTATTTTTCATAGTAAGATAACTGACCCTTTACTCTCCTTTTTAATAAATGTGCTTATAAACCAAGAACAAGCTTTTTATAGCTGTATTTATAAACTGCTTACTACTGACTATTAATATTGGGACAAGGCTTTATAAAGCATGAACTGAATATTTACTGTTTGAGTTTGAAATTATTATTTGCAGCACAAATAAGGTTTTTTAGGATTTTTAAAAATCCCTAAAACTGTCAGAAAAGGATAAGGCCTATAAGATTTTATGTGAGTGGCTAAATTTATTTGTTTTTATAACTATAATGCATAAACTATGAAATTATACAAAATGTATAAAAATGTACAACAGTTATTCTTTTCCAATGTTTTTTATTTATTTATTTATTTAAATTTTTTTTATTTTATTTACATTTCAAAAAATTTGCCTACTGCAATCATTCTAAACAGCTTGAATAAAACCTGTCAATATTTATTATAGACCACTGTAACTGTGTATAATCTAACAAACAAGTTTATTATGAAAATAAAAGTGTACACCAGATAAATTGGACGATAAAGAAATTGCTAACAATAGTATAATAGAGCATGTTTTAGGTTTTTAGGCGTTTAGATGCAGAAATGGACAAATCAAATGTAAAATAAAATGTAATTGATTTAATTAAATATAGATTAATTCTTGTTAGAGCAAAATAATAAATAAATAAATAAATAAATAAATAAATACGTACACACATTAAAAAAAGCAGCCAAGATGAATAAGTTTCATTTTTTATATAGATCAAAATTGAAGACAGAAGCAGCTGGTATATGCGGTCACTTAATATTAAAATCCAGTAGATCCATTTCAGATATATTTCTCAACAGTTAATGTTCACGTGGCTGTTGTCGTTTATGGTCGCCAAGCTATTATGTATTTTGAAATAATCTTGTCCGTGATGTGTTCGTTCGTACGACGAAAGGCAGAATCCTGCAGCTCGAGAGATATATGTTATTCTGCCAGTTGCGCTTTCAAATAGTCTTGCACACTTAAACGGGTCACAAACACCTGCATTTAGCTCTTGTAGTGTTACAATGGGTTTATTGTGTGCATTTGTGGTAATATTTTATTTAAAAAAGCTCTTAAACAAGAATACATTCGTGTGTTTTGAGCTCGACACTGTACGCGCTGATCGGAGGCGGTGATTTCAGATAGGCAGCCACAAATATTTCATTTTCACACAAACAGTTCAAAAACATCTGAATTTAGCTCTTGGTGTGTTCTAATTGGTTGATTGTGTGATATCGCTGTAATAATTTATTTTTAAAAGCTTTAAAACAGGAATAAATTCGTTTTTTCTGAGCTCTTTACTCCAGACGCTCGTGATCACAGCGGTGATTCATCTCTCCTATTTCTCACGTATCTCTGGCCAGAAATAATTTATCCATGAGCCCTGAACGGTAATAATCAGATATGTTGGTTTAGCTTGTCAGTGTGAATTAAATCTAAGTATTTATTTGTATTTTTAACCGATTTAAAAGTGAAAGTAAAAGTCCGGGAATTGAACCTGTAGGGGCGCTATTTCTCTCAGACAATGGAAGTCTGAAGCACACATACTCAAACAGAGGGACAGAGTGAGATGAGATGTCTGACAGTTATTTAATTTTCTGTTATCCATACAGTGTTGTAAAGTCGTGAAACTATCCATATTTACTCAGAATGACTTTTTTTCTGTACGAAAAAAGGTTTTGAAGTGTTTGGAATTTAAAAATGCAGGAAAATTAATAATTCCATTTTTACTGTCATTTAAAAAAATCACCACGACAAAACCGTTTAAGCTATCAAAAATCCATTGGCAATTTAAGTTGTTTAAAATGTTTTGGCATCATGTAGACAAAGTTTGGTGTGTATAGTGTTACTCTCCTCTGAGCAGTATGCATTAATTCACAGCTAAATGTAAAAAAAAATCCACATTAAAATCAAAATAGCTGACTTCCTGTTGATCGTAGCTGATGACTGTGAATTAGAAAGTTGTCCGTCTTGATAAGAAAAATTTTTGTACCGAGTTTGGTGTCTGTAGCTAAAACTAACCCCGCCACTTTTGACAAAAGGTGGCGCTATAGAGTGCCTCTTCCACGCCCTCTTATGAACTTTTGCCAGTGTCTAGTTATCATAAATACTGATATGTGTTCTGAGTTTGATGAAATTCTAAGCATGTTATATGCCTCAAAATCACCTGAGAAGTATTCCAGTTTAACATGTTGCCACGGCAACAATATTTTTAGATATCAATATCCCCCCAGCAGATTTATATCGGCTGTGTTTTAACATTATTCTGATGAAGTTTGAAGCAAATCGAGTAAAAATAAGATGCTGAATTCAAATCATTTTGAAAATGACACACTTCCTGCTGCCAGTTGGTGGCGCTATAACTTTGACTCCTAATAGTCACATATATGCGATCGACATCATACAACGAATAATCTGATGCAGTTTGATTAAAATCAGGAAATGTATGTGGATGGTATTAGACACTTCCTGTTTCTCATTTCTCGCCATAATTTCAACACCTCGCCACGAGCAAACCGTTCGAGATATCAAAAATCCCCTGGCAATTTTTCATCCCCAATGTCTTGAGATCATGTTGACCGAATTTGGTGGCAATCGGCAAAAAAACCTATGACAAGTATTTCAAATTCCAGAGCATGCGCTTTTTACATAACTCTAAATAGCTGACTTCCTGTTGGGCGGAGCCGAATGACATGCAGTACGAAAGTTGTTCAGCACGATGAGATCTATATGTGTACTGAGTTTCATATTAATACGAGCAAGTATGTGTGAGCTATACATCAACATTTATGACTGTGTTCCAGGGGGCGCCATAGAGCCCCTGTGCCACGCCCGGGTCCCAGCCTCTGCAGGCTCCTAAAGGCCACAGATTCCAAAGTGTGCGCAAATTTTCAAGAGTTTTTGAGTATGTTAAGGACCCCAAAAGCCCCCACAACTTTGACGAAAAATATGAATACTAAACCCTAAATATCCAACTTCCTGTTGGGCGGAGCCTATGACATGCAGTACAAAAGTTGTTTGGTTTGATGAGATCTACATGTGTACCGAGTTTCGTGTGTCTACGTGCAAGTATGTATGATATATGGCCCTCAGTATTCCAGGGGGCGCTGTAGAGCCCCTGTGCCACGCCCGTGTATCAGTCTCTGCCCGGCCCTAATGGCCGCAGGTTCCAATGTGTGTGCCAATTTTCAAGACTTTTTAAGCATGTTAAGGGCCCCAAAAGCCCCCGAAACCTTGAAGAAAAATAATAATAATAACAAATAATCCTAAGGAAAACAATAGGGCTCTCGCCCTCCAGGCTTGAGCCCTAATAAAAAACAAAGCAGATACAAGAGGGTCCTCGCACCTCGGTGCTCGGGCCCTAAAAACAAAGCAGATACAAGAGGGTCCTCGCACCTCGGTGCTCGGGCCCTAAATAGGGTCCAGTGCCTTTTCAATACTTTTAAAATGGTACCGGCTCCTAAACGGTGCCTGAACCGATACTTTAAAAAAAAAGAAACACAAAAAAACTATGGATAACTTTAAAGAACATTACAAATATTTTAAATAAATCCATAGCTTGTTGTGCAAGTTGTGCTTCCCTTAATCTAAGGCTAATAAATGTATTTCACAATCTGGGTCATTATTTAATACAAAAGCACACATAGTTTTTCTACTGTATCTCTGTCACTCACTCTGATATAAAAGTTAACATGAGTGCTGTCTGTCACTGTTTTAAATCAGTTCTGTGAATTACTGTATGGTCATTCTTTATAAAGTAGCAACAATGTCGTTTTTAAAATACAGTACTGTGCAAAAGTCTTATGGAAAAATTAGTATTTTCTCCCCAAAAAGGGTTTTAAGCCAGTTATTTATATCTTTTGCTGTAGTGTGTCAGTAGGAAATATCAGTTGGTCATTCATTTTAATAATAATCTAGTGCGATTTTGAATGCACAAGCAGTCTGACAACGGCAAAATGAATGTTTGGAAATGTAAACTGATATTTCATACTGACACACTACAGCAAAATATATAAATAACTGTCCGAACACCATTAAGTGAAAATACTAAAGTGTCTAAGACTTTTGCACAGTAGTGTATGTATAAAGTACGTATGATTAAATTAAGTATATTTAACCCTTGTGCATCAATTAAAAAAAGTTGCACATAGGTTCATAGGGGACAAAAATGTCCATGTCCAAAAAGTGTCATAAAAATATTATAGATTAATATTTTTTTCCACTTTCACTGATGCCATTTTTTTAACCAGAATAAGCTCTAATCATAATAGCCAAACATTCATTAATTTTCAGAATTTTAACCCTTTAAATGCTGGTTTGTTTACACAATGCCACTGTTGTTTTTTTATGAAAAAAATAAAAATTTTAATTATTTTCAATTTACTAAATTCTAAGCAGATAATTTTTTCTTTGATTATTACAGCCTTGGATATGTCAATGATTAACAACAACATACATTTTTATGCATTCATATTTTTTATGCAGTATCAGATAACAAATAAAAGTACCTCTCAGGTCCATAAAGGACAAAAATGTCCATGTCAAAAAAAGTGTCATAAAAATATTATAGATTAATATTTATCTCCACTTTCACTGACTTAGATTTTTTACTAGCGCCAGTTCTATTCATAATTACCAAACATTCATTAATTTTCAGAATTTTAACCCTTTAAATGCTGGTTTCTCTACATAATGCCACTTTTGTTTTAAATAAAAATAATTATTATTATTATTAATTTCCATATAGTGAATGCTAAGCAGATTTTTTTTCTTTGACTATTACAGTCTTTGATGTGTTAATTATTAACAACAATATTAATTTGGATGCATTTATATTATTTTTGCAGTGTCAGCTTAAAAATAAAACTACCACTCAGGCCCATAAAGGACAAAAATGTCCTTTTCAAAAAAGTGTCATAAAAATATTATTGATTAATATTTTTTTCCACTTTCACTGACTTAGATTTTTTTCCAGCATCAGTTCTAATCATAATAACAAAACATTCATTAGTTTTCAGAAATTTAACACCTTAAACGTTGGTTTCTTTACATAATGCCACTGTTGATTTTTATAAAAAATATAATAATAATAAAACATTTCCATATACTAAATGCTAAGCAGTTTTTTTTCCTTTAAATATTACATCCTTGGATATGTAAATGGTTAACTACGACATTCACTTTTATGCTTTCATATTTTTAGGCAGTATCAGATTTAAAATAAAAACTACCACTCAGGTCCAAAAGGACAAAAACGTGGGTATGTAAGACACAGCTGTGTGCGTCTTAGTAAAAGCAAAGAGGGAGGACAGAAGTGCTCCATGCTTTATTTGCAGCAGCTTTGGGGGAAGCTCTGGCTTGTTCCTGCGAATTGTGCCAACTAGGGCCATCTTCCTCTTTAGAAGCTCCTCCCCCAGTCCATAGGAGGTGAAAAAATCGTCACCGGTCACAGTGTTCCCCTGGAGCCCCTCGGTCATTTCCAGAATAACCTTTTTTCCTTGGTTCACCTCCGCAGGACTTCCAGGAGACTTCCCCGTGTAAATTTGCAACTTCCATGCATAGGATGTGGTGACATCACAGGTGACCCAAATTTTTATGCCATACTTGGCAGGCTTGCTGAGCATGTACTGGGAAATCTGCATCGGCCTTTGAAATCGAACCTCAGGGTGGAGCTCAGGAGCTTGAATTTATGGTGGGACATGGTGGCTCGGAAAATGGAACGTCCGTTTTCCACATTCCACAGGCTTCTTGTTGATTCATATCGGGACTTGTACATGCCGGCCAGAATCAGCAGCCCGATGTATGCCTGAATGTCATTGGAATCTAAATCAATCCAATCCATCACAAAACGCATCCCGTGTAAATTAGTGTTCTCCAGAAGAAGCTGAATGATTTCTTCGGTAATGAAGAGGTCGAAGCAGGACTGCAAAGTTGTGATGCGGGCAGTTGCATAGTGTTTTGGACCCGGGGTCATACCCTTGGCAGGATTGTAACGCAGCGTCTCAGTGTAAGTGGAAGACCAGAGAATCTGCCCATTTTTTGAATTCCACTGAAGATCTGCAGTCTCTTCTGTGTCCTCACTCTCAGTGCTGTCATCAGAGGAACAAGAGCTATCAGAGTCAGACTCTAATGCAAACTCGACTTCATCCTCTGAAGTCAATTCTTCATCCTCACTTGTACCCGGGTGCTCACTGTTGGTGGCCACAACTAGATCCAGAGCTTCCCTTGCTGTGAAACGTCTCTTCATCTTGCAAACTATGAAATGACAAGGCACTCAAGCCACTGATATTTATAGGTTTGGCTGTGAAAGCACCCGTCTCAACTAAACTAAAAACCTTTCTCAAGGTGAAAACAAAAACAAGGTTTTGAGGGGCTTCTGAACTACTACATCAAAATCAAGCTCACATTTTTTCTTTGAACAAAAACAATAACAAATGAAAAAGTGCAAACAAGTAATAAGAAATGTGTTTGAATGAAAAAAATCTTCAAAGCTCAGTAACTTTTTGACCTTATTCAGTTTCCACATGACAGGGTCTGTAACTCTGTATGACTAATTTACATGGCATGGGATTTGTGATTTCCAGTACAATATATATATTTTTCATTCAAACTGTTCACACACACACAAACATAAAATTTTCAGTACACACAAACCACACTCTGACATCCATACCAACAGACCCACACAATTATAGCTTCATAATATATCTAATTGGCTCTATAATATGCATAATCCGAAAACAACAATAAAGCGATAATTTGCTTTATATGCCAAACCTGAAAAAATGGCACCATCTGGTAAAATATAGTAAAAATATAAATTTTGAAGCCTTGCCAACAGAATGAAAGCCTGTTAACAAAGATTGCATCATTTTATAGTTGAATGTAGACGGGATTAAAAATTGCAGTTTTAATGGGTTTCAATGGGGACATTTTTGTCCAAAAGGTCCTGAGAGGAAGTATTTTGTGTACCTAGTAGAAAATAGATTTTTTAAAGGAAATGAAGGTGAAATATTAAAATTCCAATAAAAATACACACCTGTGGCAAATTTTATGCAGTTAGCATTAACACAGGCAAAGTTATCAAAAAAACAAAACTGAAAAAGCCAAAAATGTCCTCAAGGATGCACAAGGGTTAAGTAAGTGTAATTAAAGGATGTGTTCGTTCATATGTGTTAAGGGCTAGATTTTCGCTGGAGGAAACGGCTGTGGTTTGATGAGCGAAAACTTTACAGATGAGAAACCGACTGCTACCTCGTGACTTTTTGTAAACTGTATTTATACAGTTATTCTAACAATCTATCGATAAACACATACCTTGTCCTCTGTTTGTTTAAGTGCGCATGCGCTGCTCCGTTCGCGGTCTGCGCCTCTGCGGATTGAAGAGCGCGCTCAAAGACGGGAGGAGACCGGTCTGACGCTGGTTTCATGTGAAATTTAAGCGGACTGACTCTGAGGCGATCGGATACCGGTTCCATACCCAACCCTACTTTTAAGAAATATATCTTTTGATAAACGAACCCAAAACTGTCTATGTCCTGGCTGGACTGTGATGTGATTTGTGTCACGTGCAGGTGCGATGGATAGCGTAAAGACCAATAGGGTGTCGGAATGGTATATGTTTATACTTCTCATCCAACCACAATCAAATTCACTCCATCCGGATGGCGCGATTTATCTGGATAGGTTTTTTTTTTTTTTTTTTGAATGATGACAAGCCGGAATGAAAACAAGCCGAAATGAAATAGCAGTAACGAAGCTATTTTTAAAATGTAAGGAGTAGAAAGTACAGATACTTGCCTGAAAATGTAAGGAGTAGAAGTAAAAAGTCGGCTGAAAAATAATCACTCAAGTAAAGTATAGATACCCCAAATTTCTACTTAAGTACAGTAACGAAGTATTTGTACTTCGTTACTTGACACCTCTGGTACTGGGTATAGAATATATGACAAGAAATAGCTTATTATTGATATTATTTTGATCATGATATGACAATCTTTGTATTCTTGTCATTAATGGCCATTTCAGTTTGATGAAAAGATGCATTCATGCGGACATAATTGCAAAGTTCATGGATCATACTGAAGCAAAATTACAGTGATTTATTTATTTATTTTTTTAGCACTCCCTTTTTGGCAGAACTGTGGTGTTTTTTGGTGTATGTTTAAAAGCCTGGATTTTGCATTCCGCACATATAGGTCAACTTGCAATCCTGCATGGCCATTTGATTAACTAGCAACTTCCTGATGCTTAAAATTCTACATTGTTTTAATAATTATTTTCTCATGACAGATTAATGAATGAACGGTCTATAAGAACCTAAAAAAAGTATTTGTCTGAGATCAAAGATGTATTTTTGCACCTGACTGTCTGTGCACATTTTTTTATGAATTATGATCTTCCTGCTAGTAAACCTATCCATCTACCTCTCTTACTGTAATCATACGCTCATCTATACAGTGGTGGAAAAAATTATTAGAACACTATAATTGTCAGAAGCTTTAAATTGTTTAAAGACAGTAATCTACAGTATGTCTTTATCTGTAGTACAAGCGTACAGCGTACAATCCAATCACCAAACACATGGCAGTTGCTTCAATGCATTTAGGGGTGTGGTCCTGGTCAAGACAATCTCCTGAACTCCAAACTGAATGTCAGAATGGGAAAGAAAGGTGATTTAAGCAATTTTGAGCGTGGCATGGTTGTTGGTGTCAGACGGGCCAGTCTGAGTATTTCACAATCTGCTCAGTTACTGGGATTTTCACGTTCACTACAAATAGAAAAAATAGGCTACAATTTGCACGAGCTCACCAAAATTAAACAGTTGAAGACTGGAAAAATGTTGCCTGATCTAATGAGTCTCGATTTCTGTTGAGACATTCAGATGGTAGAGTCAGAATTTCAGCTTTCAGCACCTTATTGAATCAATGCCACATAGAATTAAGGCAGTTCTGAAGATGAAAGGGGGTCAAACACATTATTAGTATGGTGTTCCTAATAATCCTTTAGGTTAGTGTCTGTCTGTCTGTCTATCTGTTTGTCGATACACTGGTCGGTCTGTCTGTCTGTCTGACCAAATGGTTAAAATAAAACTTTGATTTGTGATATTGTATTTTCAGTATTCAACCCGAACAGCATTGCTCCCTGTGTGGAAAAGAGTGTCCAGTTGTAAGCATGGCTCCTTCATTGAGAAATTAGTAATTAGTAAAGTGACATGACATTCAGCCAAGTATGGTGACCCATACTCAGAATTTGTGCTCTGCATTTAACCCATCCAAGGTGCACACACACAAACCATGAACACACACCGGAGCAGTGGGCAGCCATTTATGCTGCAGCGCCCGGGGAGCAGTTGGGACTAGGCCACAACTTCCCCATGAAGATGAGGTATTATACAATCTGTAGAGCTGAAATGTTAAATTATTTCAACTAAATAGATAATTATTATGCCGATAATTAGTATGCAGTTAATACAGAAATGACTTTACATCAAATATTAAGTAGTATTTTGTATTAGGTCAATACAGATCAAAAGGTTTTATTTTTTTTTACTGTTTGTCCAATTGTCTATATTTCAATTTGATGATTTTAAGCTGAAATTACTATTAATATCTTAATAATGGAGTAATAAAAGAATGAATTACAGTTTATTTTTAACTTAATATGTTGTCAGGCTGTCTGGTCTCTGTTTCCCTGAGTCTCCACTAGTGGTCTCACTTCCCCATAGGCACCTCACCGCAGGCTCTACAATTCCCACAAAGCCTTGTCCCTTCATCACAGTAATTGCACTCCTGTTAATTGCACTCAGGTGTCTTCACTTGATAGTCATTACCCTGCCTATATTAACCGGTCTGTTTCTGTTTGTTTTCATGGAGTCCTTTCTTTCCGTCACCCAGTTTCCTCGCCTTACGAGTTTCAAGTTCTATTCCTGTTCCTATTCCTGTTTGTTTGTTTGGATGGATTTTTGGTTTTGACCCCTGCTTGTTGGATTCTGAATTTGGATTACCCATTAAACTCACAGTGCGTTTGGATCTCTCGTCTCCTGTGTTTCCCTGGGTTCCCAAACGTAACATATGTTCAATATAATTAAAAATTAAGTTTACTTGTGACAATTTTTATTTCCACTAGATTCAGTGCAGCAACTGTGAAAAATGGTACCACTCTGTCTGTCTCGGAATGATTAAAAAAGAGGTACAAAAATGGAAGACGAGAAAGTGATTGTGTGTTTTCTGTAAGTAAAAAGTACTTTACAAGTGTAGGTGTTAAAATATATTGTTTACTCTTGAATGTTTTTTTTTGTTGTTGTTGTTTTTTGTTTTGATCAGCTCCTTATAAATGTTAAAATCAGTGAATTTTAAAATCAGTATAAATTTCTGATCAGTGTATAAATACCAGTTCAGTCAAAAAGGCTATTGTACTGTTGGCTGTTGTCGTTTCAAATTAGTTTACAGTATTAACAGGATCATTCTGCATTACATAAATTTCGTAATTGTCAGGATGTAAATAAGGTACAATTTGTAAATGCAACTACCTTGTGCAACAGTAAGGATTAAATGTGAGGTTGTGTAAGTTGATCACTGTCTCCCTCTATTAACTGACACTGCTTTTACATCTCCCTGGTGGAAAATGCCATTACTAAATTAAAGTACAAAATGCTTCAAGCTGCAATGACGAGCCCAAGTCACTAGTGCAACCACCATCCTCTAGTGTCATTGGGAAAGAGGTGTGCATGCATTGATATTAAACGTTTGGCAGTCTGGTTTTAAGGGTTACAACAATGAAATGGTTAAACACCATGCACACAGACAACAAAATATAAACCTTTGATAATGGTTTACAATAAGGTTTAAAGGAACACTCCCCTTTTTTGGAAATATGCTCATTCTCCAACTCCCCCCGAGTTAATAAGTAGAGTTTTACTGCAGTGATATCACTATACTTACAGCCCTAGAAAATCACAACTTTACATTTTCCACCGGTCTTAGTACAAAATATAACTACAAAAGAGGAAAGTTTTAAATAGGAAAAATACCCATACTCTTTGGTCATTTCTGAATGCCATGCTGCTGGTCTCAAAACCTGATACTGGCTGAATGGATTCAAAAATGGTATAAACTGGGAGTTTGAGAATGAGCCTATTTCCAAAAAAGTGGACAGTACCAAAAAATTGTTAACAGTACTTAACTGGGCATGTTAACTTGAACAATATGTTTTATAGTATTAATTATATAATTACATACTAAAAATACATTATTAATTTTCATTTGTGTATCTGTTAACATAAGTTAATGTACCGTGAAATCAACATGAACAAAAATAAATCAAGTAACATTAAAACATTAAAAGATTGATAAATGCTCTAAAAATATATATTGTTCATGTTCAGTTAATGTATAGTAATGCATTAAATAGTGTTAACAAATTAGACCTATTTTTAAAATACTACCAAAACTTGTAATTATGTAAAAACATTATTAAATTAATTTAATGATCTAGTAGTGCAGAAATAATACTATACTTACAGTACATACTAACATAATTTATGTATTTGTTGGTCATTGTATCTTCTTGAATTTAGCAGGACCTTGCTCACATTTCTTATCCTATCCATCTAGTGAACACCTACAGTATCACAGCCTTCATCTGTCAACTAAAATGTCTGATATGAATATGAGCAGCACAGAATTGGTGCCAAGTAATGTCCCACAACCAAAAAACTATTGAAAAATGCATTTAAGTATTCAAACATTAGATATTTACCAAGATCCTTGTGTTATTTATTTAAACCCCCCATACAATGTAAAATATTAGTAAGCTTAAAACTGTATCATAATTATAATTTTTTGGGTACTTTCCAATGGCTGGTGGCTACCCCGAACCGTTACCTCTAAATTTCATGTTATAAAATAAATTTTAAATGTTAATTAATGTTTTATTTTAAAAACAAATTTTGTATTTTTTTCTTTTAATAGTGATGTTCAAATATATATAAATATGTGTGTGCGTGTGTGTTTATCTTTTATATTTTATTTGTAAATTTGCAAAATTTTTGCTGTATTGGCCGAGATTGATTTGAACTACACCCCTACATTTATGAACAGGAAATATTAATGTGTCCCTCTCTCTTACATAGCTACATTTTGATTAGATATGTCCCATAAGTTTGAGGCACATGATTTGAAAATCTTAAAACATATACATAAAAAAATCTTATCATATACATACACACACACACACATACACACAAATTCAATTTTCCAGATAATAAATTAATAAATGCAAATAATGTGTTGCAAAAAAAAAAAAAAAAACTACTGAAAGTTAATGAATATAACTAAATAAAAATTTCTGTCGTAATGTTAAAGTATGTTTTGATCAACCAATATGTTGAATCAAAACTGTTGAAGAAAAGTCATTAAGGGGTAAAAATAAAGGTTGTGAAAAATGTCCACTGCCCCCCTCTATTGATTGACACTGGTTTCATGTCTCTGTCTCCCTGCTGTAGAAAGTTATTACAAAAAAGAAGGTTTATTTTGGACATGCAATTCCCTTTTTTACCAGTAGGGGTAAAAAGAAAGGTTGTGAAAAATGTCAACTCTCCCCCTCTATTGATTGACAGTGGTTTCATGTACCTGTCTCCCTGCTGTAGAAAGTTATTACAAAAATAAGGATAATTTTGGACATGCAATTCCCTAATTAGCCACTTGGGGTAAAATGAAAGGTTGTGAAAAATGTCCACTCTCCCCCTCTATTGATTGACACTGGTTTCGTGTCTATGTCTCCCTGCTGTAGAAAGTTATTACAAAAAGAATGTCAATTTTGGACATGCAATTCCCTTTTCTAAACAGTAGGGGTAAAAAGAAAGGTTGTGAAAAATGTCCACTGTCCCCCTCTATTGATTGACAGTGGTTTCATGTCTCTGTCTCCCTGCTGTAGAAAGTTATTACAAAAAGAAGGATAATTTTGGACACGCAATTCCCTTTTCTACCAGTAGGGGTAAAATTCAGGGTTGTGAAAAATGTCCACTCTCTCCCTCTACTGATTGACACTGGTTTCATGTCTCTGTCTCCCAGCTGGAGAAAGTTATTACAAAAAGAAGTTTAATTTTGGACATACAACTCCCTTTTTTACCAGTAGGGGTAAAAAGAAAGGTTGTGAAAAATGTCCACTCTCCCCCTCTATTGCTTGACACTGGTTTCATGTCTCTGTCTCACTGCTGTATAAAGTTATTACAAAAACAAGGTTCATTTTGGACATGCAGTTCCCTAATCAGCCACTTGGGGTAAAATTAAAGGTTGTGAAAAATGTCCACTCTCTCTCTCTACTAATTGACACTGGTTTCATGTATCTGTCTCAGTGCTGTAGAAAGTTATTACAAAAAGAAATTTAATTTTGGACATGCAATTCCCTAATAAGCCACTTGGGGTAAAACGAAAGGTTGTGAAAAATGTCCACTCTCCCCCTCTATTGATTGACACTGGTTTCGTGTCTATGTCTTCCTGCTGTAGAAAGTTATTACAAAAAGAAGGTTAATTTTGGACATGCAATTCCCTAATAAGCCACTCGGGGTAAAACGAAAGGTTGTGAAAAATGTCCACTGTCCCCTTCTATTGATTGACACTGGTTTCATGTCTCTGTCTCCCTGCTGTAGAAAGTTATTACAAAAAGAAAGTTAATTTTGGACATGCAACTCCCTAATAAGCCACTTGGGGTAAAACGAAAGGTTGTGAAAAATGTTCACTGTCCCCTTCTATTGATTGACAGTGGTTTCATGTCTCTGTCTCCCTGCTGTAGAAAGTTATTACAAAAAGAAGGTTTATTTTGGACATGCAATTCCCTTTTCTACCAGTAGGGGTAAAAAGAAAGGTTGTGAAAAATGTCCACTGTCCCCCTCTATTGATTGACAGTGGTTTCATGTCTCTGTCTCCCTGCTGTAGAAAGTTATTACAAAAAGAAGGATAATTTTGGACACGCAATTCCCTTTTCTACCAGTAGGGGTAAAATTCAGGGTTGTGAAAAATGTCCACTCTCTCCCTCTACTGATTGACACTGGTTTCATGTCTCTGTCTCCCAGCTGGAGAAAGTTATTACAAAAAGAAGTTTAATTTTGGACATACAATTCCCTTTTTTACCAGTAGGGGTAAAAAGAAAGGTTGTGAAAAATGTCCACTCTCCCCCTCTATTGCTTGACACTGGTTTCATGTCTCTGTCTCACTGCTGTATAAAGTTATTACAAAAAGAAGGTTCATTTTGGACATGCAGTTCCCTAATCAGCCACTTGGGGTAAAATTAAAGGTTGTGAAAAATGTCCACTCTCTCTCTCTACTAATTGACACTGGTTTCATGTATCTGACTCAGTGCTGTAGAAAGTTATTACAAAAAGAAATTTAATTTTGGACATGCAATTCCCTAATAAGCCACTTGGGGTAAAACGAAAGGTTGAGAAAAATGTCCACTCTCCCCCTCTATTGATTGACACTGGTTTCGTGTCTATGTCTTCCTGCTGTAGAATGTTATTACAAAAAGAAGGTTAATTTTGGACATGCAATTCCCTAATAAGCCACTCGGGGTAAAAGGAAAGGTTGTGAAAAATGTCCACTCTCCCCTTCTATTGATTGACACTGGTTTCATGTCTCTGTCTCCCTGCTGTAGAAAGTTATTACAAAAAGAAGGTTAATTTTGGACATGCAGTTCCCTAATCAGCCACTTGGGGTAAAATTAAAGGTTGTGAAAAATGTCCACTCTCTCTCTCTACTTATTGACACTGGTTTCATGTCTCTGTCTCACTGCTGTAGAAAGTTAATACAAAAAGAAAGTCAATTTTGGACATGCAATTCCCTTTTCTACCAGTAGGGGTAAAAAGAAAGGTTGTGAAAGATGTCCACTGTCCTTCTCTATTGATTGACAGTGGTTTCATGTCTCTGTCTCTCTGCTGTAGAAAGTTATTACAAAAATAAGAATAATTTTGGACATGCAATTCCCTAATAAGCCACTTGGGGTAAAACGAAAGGTTGTGAAAAATGTCCACTCTCCCCCTCTATTGATTGACACTGGTATCGTGTCTATATCTCCCCGCTGTAGAAAGTTATTACAAAAAGAATGTAAATTTTGGACATGCAATTCCCTTTTCTACCAGTAGGGGTAAAAAGAAAGGTTGTGAAAAATGTCCACTGTCCCCCTCTATTGATTGACACTGGTTTCATGTCTCTGTCTCACTGCTGTAGAAAGTTATTACAAATAGAAGGTTAATTTTGGACATGCAATTCCCTTTTCTACCAGTAGGGGTAAAATTAAAGGTTGTGAAAAATGTCCACTCTCTCTCTCTACTGATTGACACTGGTTTCGTGTATCTGTCTCACTGCTGTAGAAAGTTATTACAAAAAGAAGGTAAATTTTGGACATACAATTCCCTAATCAGCCACTAGGGGTAAAATTAAAGGTTGTGAAAAATGTCCACTCTCTCCCTCTATTGATTGACACTGGTTTCATGTCTATGTCTCCCTGCTGTAGAAAGTTATTACAAAAAGAAGGTTCATTTTGGACATGCAATTCCTTTTTTTACCAGTAGGGGTAAAAAGAAAGGTTGTGAAAAATGTCCACTTTCCCCCTCTATTGATTGACAGTGGTTTCATGTCTCTGACTCCCTGCTGTAGAAAGTTATTACAAAAAGAAGGTTCATTTCGGACATGCAATTCCTTTTTTTACCAGTAGGGGTAAAAAGAAAGGTTGTGAAAAATGTCCACTGTCCCCCTATATTGATTGACAATGGTTTCATGTCTCTGTCTCACTGCTTTAGAAAGTTATTAGAAAAAGGTAAATTTTAGACATGCAGTTCCCTAATCAGCCACTTGGGGTAAAATGAAAGGTTGTGAAAAATGTCCACTCTGTCTCTCTACTGATTGACACTGGTTTCATGTCTCTGTCTCCCTGCTGTAGAAAGTTATTACAAAAAGAAGGCTAAATTTGGACATGCAATTCCCTTTTTTACCAGTAGGGGTAAAAAGAAAGGTTGTGAAAAATGTCCACTCTCTCTCTACTGATTGACACTGGTTTCATGTCTCTGTCTCACTGCTGTAGAAAGTTATTACAAAAAGAAAGTCAATTTTGGACATGCAATTCCCTTTTCTACCAGTAGGGGTAAAAAGAAAGGTTGTGAAAGATGTCCACTCTCCCTCTCTATTGATTGACACTGGTTTCATGTCTCTGTCTCACTGCTTTAGAAAGTTATTAGAAAAAGGTAAATTTTAGACATGCAGTTCCCTAATCAGCCACTTGGGGTAAAATGAAAGGTTGTGAAAAATGTCCATTCTGTCTCTCTACTGATTGACACTGGTTTCATGTCTCTGTCTCCCTGCTGTAGAAAGTTATTACAAAAAGAAGGTTAATTTTGGACATGCAATTCCCTTTTCTACCAGTAGGGGTAAAATTCAGGGTTGTGAAAAATGTCCACTCTCTCCCTCTACTGATTGACACTGGTTTCATGTGTCTGTCTCACTGCTGTAGAAAGTTATTACAAAAAGAAGGTTTATTTTGGACATGCAATTCCCTTTTTTACCAGTAGGGGTAAAAAGAAAGGTTGTGAAAAATGTCAACTCTCCCCCTCTATTGATTGACAGTGGTTTTATGTCTCTGTTTCCCTGCTGTAGAAAGTTATTACAAAAAGAATGATCATTTTGGACATGCAGTTCCCTAATCAGCCACTTGGGGTAAAATTAAAGGTTGTGAAAAATTTCCACTCTCTCCCGCTATTGATTGACACTGGTTTCATGTCTATGTCTCCCTGCTGTAGAAAGTTATTACAAAAAGAATGTCAATTTTGGACATGCAATTCCCTTTTCTACCAGTAGGGGTAAAAAGAAAGGTTGTGAAAAATGTCCACTGTCCCCTTCTATTGATTGACAGTGGTTTCATGTCTCTGTCTCCCTGCTGTAGAAAGTTATTACAAAAAGAATGATAATTTTGGACATGCAGTTCCCTAATCAGCCACTTGGAGTAAAATGAAAGGTTGTGAAAAATGTCCACTCTCTCCCGCTATTGATTGACACTGGTTTCATGTCTATGTCTCCCTGCTGTAGAAAGTTATTACAAAAAGAATGTCAATTTTGGACATGCAATTCCCTTTTCTACCAGTAGGGGTAAAAAGAAAGGTTGTGAAAAATGTCCACTGTCCCCTTCTATTGATTGACAGTGGTTTCATGTCTCTGTCTCCCTGCTGTAGAAAGTTATTACAAAAAGAAGGTTAATTTTGGACATGGAATTCCCTTTTCTACCAGTAGGGGTAAAATATAGGGTTGTGAAAAATGTCCACTCTCTCCCTCTACTGATTGACACTGGTTTCATGTGTCTGTCTCACTGCTGTAGAAAGTTATTACAAAAAGAAGGTTTATTTTGGACATGCAATTCCCTTTTTTACCAGTAGGGGTAAAAAGAAAGGTTGTGAAAAATGTCAACTCTCCCCCTCTATTGATTGACAGTGGTTTTATGTCTCTGTCTCCCTGCTGTAGAAAGTTATTACAAAAAGAAGGTTCATTTTGGACATGCAATTCCCTTTTTTACCAGTAGGGGTAAAAAGAAAGGTTGTGAAAAATGTCCACTGTCTCCCACTATTGATTGAAACTGGTTTCATGTATCTGTCTCTTTGCTGTAGAAAGTTATTACAAAACGAAGGTTAATTTTGGACATGCAATTACCGTTTTTACCAGTAGGGGTAAAATGAAAGGTTGTGAAAAATGACAACTGTCGCCCTCTATTCATTGACACTGGTTTCATGTCTCTGTGTCCCTGCTGTAGAAAGTTATTACAAAAAGTTGGTTAAATTTGGACATGCAATTCCCTTATCAGCCACTTGGGGTAAAATGAAAGGATGTGAAAAATGTCCACTCTCTCCCTCTATTGATTGACACTGGTTTCATCTCTCTATCTTCCTTCTGTAGAAAGTTATTACAAAAAGAAGGTTAATTTTGGACATGCAATTCCCTTTTCTACCAGTAGTGTTAAAAAGAAAGGTTGTTAAAAATGTCCACTGTCCCCCACTATTGATTGACACTGGTTTCATGTCTATATGCCCTTTATCTAAAAAGCTATTACAAAAACACCTACTGAGCTATAGCAAAAAACGAAGAAAGTTTGCACTTTCCCCACGGTCCCTAACTGAAGGCTCTGCTGAGAGCGTTCTCTCCCGGCTTTTTGCACATTGCCACGGCTTGCACGGGGCCGTGCTTATTATATCGAGGGAAAATATAGAAAAAGAAGGATGTGAAACATGATCAGCTTTGCCCTTTTGGCGGTCACACTGCTTAGATTTCTTTAGGGCAATTCATTTTGGAGTTATTGGCGTTTACCGCTGAATGTGTCACGAATATCGAAAACAAAACCAACTTGACCCCGCA
>NW_020527384.1:0-26842 GCF_003368295.1 Carassius auratus | reverse complement strand
GGCTAATATGGTCATACTTCCTGGTTCTAGTAAGAACTCTAGCTGCTGCATTTTGGACTAACTGGAGTTTGTTTACCAAGCGTGCAGAACAACCACCCAATAAAGCATTACAATAATCTAACCTTGAGGTCATTAATGCGTGGATTAAACATTCTGCATTTGACATTGAGAGCATATATTTTTGAGATGGAAAATGCAGTTTTACAAATGCTAGAAACGTGGCTTTCTAAGGAAAGATATGGAAATAAATAATTATATATGACATCATGCTACTAACTTATAAAACACAACATTCTCTTCTTTTAAAAAAAATAAGAAAATTATCTTATTTTAATACATAAAATGTGATTATATAGAACATACTACATAAAATTAACATTTCTGATGGTAAATATATAAAAAAAATCCCTTACATTTTTAGACTGCTAAGAGATGTCCAAACATGAATGAAATATCCCCAAAATAAAATAATAAAATAAAAAAAAATAAAATACAATTTTTAAAGTTAAATCATAAACAAAATCTCACTGGTCCTCGTAGTGGTATTCTCCTGTATGTGAAGCTGAGGGGGTCCTTCACAGACCCCTCACGGCGAGGGTGGAGTTTTAGACCGCATGATCTAAGTAAATGGGGTACATTATTTCAAAGCTAACATTAATGTAAGGTTTAAATAAACAGTAACCCCTACTACATCTGATGTCCGTTGATTCTTAAATTTCAACAAAATGATAATTTATATTACGTATAATATTTATACTTTATATAATATTATATAATATATAATAATTTATATTATATATATATATATATATATATATATATATATATATATATATATATATATATATGTGTGTGTGTGTGTGTGTGTGTGTGTGTGTGTGATTATATTATATTAGATGTGATACGCATTAAACACTTTAGATTATTTAAAGTTCTTATTTTTACCATAATCTTCAAAGTTTTAATACCATCCCTCTCTCTCTCTCTCTCTCTCTCTCTCTCTCTCTCTCTCTCTCTCTCTCACACACACACACATATATATATATAATATTATATAAAATATCAATATTATACGTAATATAAATTATCATTTTGTTGAAATTTAAGAATCAACGGACATCAGATGTAGTAGGGGTTACTGTTTATTTTAAACCTTACATTAATGTTAGCTTTGAAATAATGTACCCCATTTACTTAGATCATGCGGTCTAAAACTCCACCCTCGCCGTGAGGGGTCTGTGAAGGACCCCCTCAGTTTAACATACAGGAGAATACCACTACGAGGACCAGTGAGATTTTGTTTATGATTTAACTTAAAAAAAATTATTTTATTTTTTTAATTTTATTATTTTATTTTGGGGATATTTCATTCATGTTTGGACATCTCTTAGCAGTCTAAAAAATGTAAGGGATTTTTTTTTTTATATTTACCATCAGAAATGTTATTTTATATAGTATGTTCTATATAATCACATTTTATGTATTAAAATAAGATAATTTTCTTATTTTTTTAAAAAGAAGAGAATGTTGTGTTTTATAAATTAGTAGCATGATGTCATATATAATTATTTATTTCCATATTCTTTAACCCCTGGAGTCTGAGTGGGTTTTGGGGGACTGGATATAAACATATTAATGGTTTAAGTATGAATATACTGTATTTATCACGAACGGGGCTACAAAAATATGTGAGCACCATGAATGTGCATGTCTGTGATTTTGAGAAAGCAGCGTTTATGAGTAGTTTTTGTTTAAAATGGGTTTAAAATGTGTTTTATAACCTCAATAAACATGAGTAAATGTTGAATACGTGATTAAAATGTACGATAAATGATTTGCTTTGGTTTAGTAACATGTTTGTTACTACGATGTGTTTTATAAGTTCGATAAACTTAAATGGCGAATACTTGTTTTAAAATGTATGTTTTGCTTTAGTAACATGCTGTCATATACAATTTTATATTTTTATTTATTTATTTTCATATTCTTTAAAATAGAGATAAGTGTCTTTTTTAACTTGATATGTTCATGTATATGTGTGCTTGTTTATATGTTTTATCAGAATACAAATTTGTATAGTGGCATGGATATTACACTGATATTACAGGGTAAAATATTGTGTGGTGGTAGGTGTACAGTAAAAAATAAATAATTATACAGCTTTTGAAAAAGATCACTTATACTACATGATCTTTAGAATGTTTACTATGTTGGTAGGTTTAGGGGATGATAGTGTATAAAATCATTAATATGATTGTAAGAGCCATTTTGGTCTTATGTACAGGTACGTCCAGTAGGGGTCACTCTTGCTTAATTGTTCACAATATATAGGTGGGAACCTTCCTTCAGGTAACAGGTGTTGCTGTAGGGAAGGTGTACACCGTTTTTGACCGCTACGCTAGGTTGTTTGTAACATGCTATGCAAGTCATTGTAAAGGTGAAGGACTGGTGGATTTACTGACTGTTCATTTGGATTCTTGCCTATATGGAAATGAAGACCAGTAACGGTAAAATAAATCTACAACAATGAGCAATATTAACATCTTGTGTGGACATTCCAGTTAATAGTAACCCAAGCGTGCTCGTCCATTACAACCACCATCCAGCATCCCTCAGCAGCTTAAAGTATTAGACTTGGCCGCTTACAATGATGTAAATATGAATATAAAAGGTTCTAAATATAATGTAGAAAATGTGTTGCGACAATTAATGTGAATTGAATTGTACTGAATTGTGTCAATGACGTGTCCGGGTTCCCCAATAGCCCATATCCTTCGGCCTGTTCAATTATATATATATTTTCCCTTGATCTTGGTAAAATCTATATTTTCATATTTTTAGTGATGACTAAAACTACTGTAAATGTTTTGTTTTATGTTGTGTGTGATCGCATAATTTATTTATTTTCATTTAAAAGAAGAAAATGAGACTTGGAGACAATTGAATGTGTACACACACGTGCAAGGGAGAGAGACAGAGACAGAGAGAGAGAGAGAGAGAGAGAGAGAGAGATAGCTACTTTTCTGACTTTTAGTCTTTCTTTATTTTAACAATTATAACATTACCAATAAAACAGTATTTACAAAATACATAAATTTACATCAATATAAAAAAAATCTCATACATTCACGTGTAAAATTCCAGTCTTCTAAATCACATAAAACAGCATTCAAAGCCCAAGTATGTTTAAAAGCATCAAGATCTCCAACCATTTTATAGTATGTGAACTCAACAGTAAGCCGGGCAGATATCAGTCCTTTTAAAGTCATGTTAACATCAGTAGAAACACCCCCATTCATCCTTTCTTTCCTTGTTAGCCATATAGCTAACTTTGCTTGACCATATAAAAAATTAATTAAGACATCGGTTTTTCTATTTTGATATTTATACTTCGGGCCATAAATAAACCCGTTTAAAGTAAATTCAAAATTCTATTTTTTACTCCATTCTTCCAACAATAAAAACATTGGCTTCAATCTTTCACACTGCAAAAATAAATGATACATATCTTCATGTTCAAAACAAAAAGGACATTCATCCCTTACAGTTGGATCAATATGTGCCCTGTGTCTATTAGTAGCTATTATTCCGTGTATTATACGCCACTGGAGATCACCGGTTCTCTTATCAATAGGACATTTATATAGAGTCCTCCAACTACCTTTAGGTGATCCATCTAACCCATCTATCCCTTGCCATTTAGATTCTAAAACATCTTTTAAAGACTCATAATGCATTACTTTTACACAAGTATAATACAACGCTCTCTTTCCTATATCAGCAAACAAATTAAGCTCTGGAGTTTTAAAACTCAACAGCTTTCCTTCATCTCCTACCCTTGTCTCCACAGCTGCACTTACCCCCTAAATTTGGAAATTCAACCATCTCATTAATATATTGGGGTTTTTTTCCTCGTCTTTCAATAACTCTGTAAATGTTGATGGTATTACAGATAAGAATTCAGTCCTTAATCTTTCAGCAACACGAAGTGATTTAATGCCAAGCTTTGCTGACATATCCTTTGAAGACATCCATTCACTCTTAGTCCACAGATGAGAAACTTTTATAAACTGGGCCTTCACCATAGCAGCTTGCATTGAATGAGAGTTCAAGATTTTCATGGGTAAAACAGGATTATAAAGAAGAGGTTCTTCTTTAATCCATGATCCTCTTACAATTCCTTGTTCTCGTACAACTTTCAAAGCATTCCATGATTTTAGAACTGACTTATAAAAAGGAGTTATTTCAACTAATACAGTATCATTTAAATTTATTAAAAACAATTGTCGGTCTAAACCCAGTTGTCCTCCTCTCCTCAAAAGACCACAAGCCACATGAGCCCAGCTAACGTCTTTCCCATACAAAAGTCTCTGGGCAGCTTGTAGTCTAAAAGCAGCAATCCTACAGCCAATATCAATTAATCCTTGCCCCCCTTCATTCAGAGGTAGGTAGAGTACAGCAGGTCTCAGCCAGTGCTGACCGGTCCAAAAGAAGTCAACAAGACATTTCTGAATGTCCTTTATGACAGCAGCAGGGGGGTCCAATACAGCCATTTTATGCCACAATGTTAAAGCAACAAGATTATTGACTATCAGGACCCTTCCCCTGTAGGAGAGCTGAGGAATTAACCATTTCCAATTGGATAACCGGAGACGCACTTTTTCCAGTAATCCTTCCCAGTTCTTTTCCTTATAAACCTTAGAACCTACAAACACTCCTAAAAACTTAAAACCATCTTTTCTCCAAGTGACATTATTTGGCAGCTGTGGGACATTAGATCTTTCTGAACCACACCATACGGCTTCACTTTTTGTCCAATTTATTTTTGCTGATGATGCTCTTCCATAACATTTAAGATTTTCTAAAACTATTTTAATATCTTCACTGTTTCTTATTATTACAGTTTATGTCATCAGCATAAGCGGATAATTTCACATTATTTAAAATATTTGACCCCTCAATGTGTAAACCTGTCAACTGTTCTCTCAATTTACACAATAGTGGTTCAATTACAAGGCTATAGAGTTGCCCTGAAAGAGGGCACCCTTGCCTAATTCCTCTTTTTACTTTAATAGGAACACTTAATCCACCATCAATTTTGACCATACATTCAGCTTCATTATACAATAAATTAACCCATGAGATAAAACCATCTCCAAAACCATAAGCCTTAAGTAAATCAAACAAATAATCATGTTCAACTCTGTCGAATGCCTTCTCTTGATCAAGAGATATTAAACCCAAATCATAATCCTTGTACATTGCATAATCTATAACATCGCTCATTAAAAAAAGGTTATCTTTAATACATCGCCCCTTTACACAATATGATTGTTCTTTCATGATTAATACACTCATATAATTATTTAATCTATTGGCAATACATTTCGAAAAGATTTTATAATCTATACACATTAACACTAGCACTACCGGAATTCTATAACTACTAGAACTGCCAATAGCGGTCATTTTGACTGTTCATACCAGACAGCAGTGAATGTCATTTTTGTCATGTTATATTTACTTCAAAGCTTCTATGTTCATGTTTTATGAAAAATGTGGGGTAATTTAAGCATACATAATATAATATGTATAATATGAACTGTCAAGAGACCAAGAAACATCGCTCTCTGCTCCTCCATCAGACTCTGCATCATCAATGTTCTCAAGCAAGGATAAAACCTCAGTGACAGTCATTTTCTTTCTTGTTGCCATTTTGACGGTAAAGCTAAGTTTTAGCTTAGCAAAAGCATACAAAACTGCCATAGAAAGGTTGCTAGGCAACAGCTACGCACATCTTTAACGGCGGGAAAAAGCGCTGAGGAGATACAACGCCTGTAATATGTGCGGTCAAATTGACCGCTATGGCCATTCAAGGTAGAAATACTCAGAACTCTTTTGTGTTTTGTAATTTTAATAAAATAACAATGTTAAAATAAAATTTACATTAATTTAAGAAAAGTCATGGAACTGTAGTTATATGGGTTTTATTTCAACAAAGTTATTACATTGCAAATCTTTAAAACGGTCAAAATGACTGCCTTGGTAGTTCTAGTGTTAATGCAACAGGTCTCCAATTCTTCAAACAATACAAATCACCTTTCTTCGGTAACAAAGACAACACTGCCCTGTTACAACTCTTAGGTAAAGACCCAGTCTGTATTGAACTTAAAAGCATTTCAAAATAATCTTTTCCAATCACATTCCAGAAATTTTTATAAAATTCAGATGGAAACCCATCAAGACCTGGAGCTTTCTCAGATGATAAATCATGTACAGCTTTTGTCACTTCTTGAAAAGTAACTGGTAAATCAATAACCTCCTGTTGTTCAGGCGTCAACTTTTTAAGGCATGAAAATTATTCATCTCTACAATTAGAATCTGTGACATTATCGGCATATAAATCAGAGTAGAAATCAACAGCAATTCTTCTCATTTCATAAGAATCATAGGTAACAACACCATCATCTTTTTTTAAAACAACCATCAATTTTCCTTGATTATTCTTTCGTTCTAAATTGAAAAAGTATTTTGTAGGTCCATCAATGTCCTTCTTTTGGATAAAACGTGCCCTAACCAGGGCAGCTTTCACTTTATCATACAATAAATTATTCAACTGAAGCTTTTCTCAGAAAGGGCAGTTTCCAATTGAAGTCCATTCCTCGCCATCATTTTCTCTTCTATGTCAGAAATCTCATTCTCCAAGTCTTGTATTCTGATCTTTAATGTCCTTTTTGAATAAGATGAATATTGCTGACAGAAAACTCTAATTTGCACTTTTCCAATGTCCCACCATTGTTTAATATCACCATAATTTCCTTTTTGCTTTTGCCATATTTCCCAAAACAATTTAAAATTCTCACAAAAAACATTATCTTGTAAAAGCTTATTATTAAAATACCAATACAAACTCCTTTTACTTTCTTTCAACATGACAAAGTCTATTGTTATCATTTTGTGATCTGAAATTATATTTGGAATAATATTAACATTACCCACTCGGTTTCTTGAATCGCGAGAAATATAAAAACGATCCAATCTAGCAGCATGAACTCTACCATCTGTGACTTTTACCCAAGTGTATTGTTTAAGCAATGGGTTTTTTATTCTCCAAATATCTTCAAGATTTAAATTTTTTACCATATTAGATAATACACAGGCTGATTTCTGGTGAGGTTCTTCAGCATTTCTATCTATATTAAAATTCAAGGTGCAGTTCCAGTCTCCTGCCATTATAATTATATCTCCTAAACTAAGAGTTTTTATAACACGACCTAATTTCTCAAATAAAAGAACCCTTTCTGTTCCCCCATTAGGAGCATATATATTAGCAAAAAGAAAATGAAAATTTTGTATTTCAACTCTTACTAAAAGTAGTCTTCCTGGTTCTATATCATATCTAGATACAATTTTTACTTTTAAAGTTGGATTAAAAAGAATCGCAACTCCTGCACTAACATTAGAGCCATGACTTAAAACATATTCTCCCTTCCACCACAAACCCCATTCAGACTCGTTACTCACATTACTATGGGTTTCTTGAAGAAAACCTACTGCAATATTCTTAATATTAAATTATTCTGGAACTAAAGCCTGCTTTTTCCTATCCCTCAAACCATTTACATTAAGAGAACCAATTTTGAGATACTCCATGAAAAAGAAAGAATAGAAAGAAAAGCAGGAAAGAAGAAAAAACACACACAAAAGCATGTATAAAGCCATACTGTCTATTTAGCTTTACCTCGAACTCTTCTTTCATTCACATTCTTTCTATCCTGTCTAATCGTCGTTATGTACTTCTTAAGCCTATAGCGTTTCACTGTTAAAACTGTTACTTGGATCTAACTCAATAAAATTAAGACAACATTTTCCAACTACTTTTTGCAAGTTTAGTGAATTAACTGATATTTTGAGTAAGGCCAACTTAATAATATGCATTTCAATGTATGCAAAAATATTAAGTAGCACTTTCAGAAAAAGCCAATAAATTGAGTACAATCAATGTAAAAAATATCAGCATATTACACACATTAGACTTAATTAAAATAGGTAACATTTAAATGAAAAAATACTGGTTAATGTCTTCTGATTTATCAATTTTAACCAATTTGCCCTTTCTTGTTTTGGAAGTGTAAACGGCTTCAAATAATTAGTTGCTTAGATACTGTGTCAATTTCCAGCATTTATTAGTTGCCATATACAAACAGCAGCAATGAGCTGGACAGTGTAAACAACCAATAACATCTGCATCAGCTTACAAAGTGCAGGTTAGTAGAACACCTTCACAGTATAGTTTTTTACTGTGTACAGTCTTGTTCAAAATAATAGCAGTACAATGTGACTAACCAGAATAATCAAGGTTTTTCGTATATTTTTTTATTGCTACGTGGCAAACAAGTTACCAGTAGGTTCAGTAGATTCTCAGAAAACAAATGAGACCCAGCATTCATGATATGCACGCTCTTAAGGCTGTGCAATTGGGCAATTAGTTGAATTAGTTGAAAGGGGTGTGTTCAAAAAAATAGCAGTGTGGCATTCAATCACTGAGGTCATCAATTTTGTGAAGAAACAGGTGTGAATCAGGTGGCCCCTATTTAAGGATGAAGCCAACACTTGTTGAACATGCATTTGAAAGCTAAGGAAAATGGGTCGTTCAAGACATTGTTCAGAAGAACAGCGTACTTTGATTAAAAAGTTGATTAGAGAGGGGAAAACCTATAAAGAGGTGCAAAAAATGATAGGCTGTTCAGCTAAAATGATCTCCAATGCCTTAAAATGGAGAGCAAAACCAGAGAGACGTGGAAGAAAACGGAAGACAACCATCAAAATGGATAGAAGAATAACCAGAATGGCAAAGGCTCAGCCAATGATCACCTCCAGGATGATCAAAGACAGTCTGGAGTTACCTGTAAGTACTGTGACAGTTAGAAGACGTCTGTGTGAAGCTAATCTATTTTCAAGAATCCCCCGCAAAGTCCCTCTGTTAAAAAAAAGGCATGTGCAGAAGAGGTTACAATTTGCCAAAGAACACATCAACTGGCCTAAAGATAAATGGAGGAACATTTTGTGGACTGATGAGAGTAAAATTGTTCTTTTTGGGTCCAAGGGCCACAGGCAGTTTGTGAGACGACCCCCAAACTCTGAATTCAAGCCACAGTACACAGTGAAGACAGTGAAGCATGGAGGTGCAAGCATCATGATATGGGCATGTTTCTCCTACTATGGTGTTGGGCCTATTTATCGCATACCAGGGATCATGGATCAGTTTGCATATGTTAAAATACTTGAAGAGGTCATGTTGCCCTATGTTGAAGAGGACATGCCCTTGAAATGGTTGTTTCAACAAGACAATGACCCAAAACACACTAGTAAACGGGCAAAGTCTTGGTTCCAAACCAACAAAATTAATGTTATGGAGTGGCCAGCCCAATCTCCAGACCTTAATCCAATTGAGAACTTGTGGGGTGATATCAAAAATGCTGTTTCTGAAGCAAAACCAAGAAATGTGAATGAATTGTGGAATTTTGTTAAAGAATCATGGAGTGGAATAACAGCTGAGAGGTGCCACAAGTTGGTTGACTCCATGCCACACAGATGTCAAGCAGTTTTAAAAAACTGTGGTCATACAACTACATATTAGTTTAGTGATTCACAGGATTGCTAAATCCCAGAAAAAAAAAATGTTTGTACAAAATAGTTTTGAGTTTGTACAGTCAAAGGTAGACACTGCTATTTTTGTGAACACACCCCTTTCAACTAATTGCCCAATTGCACAGCCTTAAGAGCGTGCATATCATGAATGCTGGGTCTTGTTTGTTTTCTGACAATCTACTGAACCTACTGGTAACTTGTTTGCCACGTAGCAATAAAAAATATACTAAAAACCTTGATTATTCTGGTTAGTCACATTGTACTGCTATTATTTTGAACAAGACTGTACATACATAATATTAAAACATTTTAATATCAAGTTAACAGGCACTTTTGTCACAAGCCATATACAAACAGTAGCAATGAGCTGGACAGTATAAACTATCAAGAACATCTGTGTTCTTGCATTAAAGAAAGCATGACCTTAGCTTATAAACTGCTGGTTACACTCTTAAAAAAGATGTGTTAAAAATTTACACAAAATGGGTCTCATTCATGAAACATTCGTAAATATACGAGTAAATATCTGAGTGATTTGCGCGTAAAAAGAACTTCCCGAAAACTCTTCTCCTGATTCACAAAAACTTCGTAAACGTCAGATGTGATAGTGAAATGTGTGTGTGTGTTAATGAATTCCAATCAGTCGTAAATGGGACGCGCGTGCACGCTCACTCTCAATTACCATAAATCCCGCCTATTAAATCCGACTGACAACTATATATGATATATATATATGCATCATATTATGACACCAAACGAAGGATTTCAACATGTCTTCTCAAAAGCGACTGAAAAAGAAACATTTCTCAGCTGCAGAAATTGAAGTTTTATAATCAGAAGTTCATTCAAAACGCCACATTTTATTTTCAAGCGTAGGCTACTAGTGGCATATCAGGTCCTAAAAAAGGAAGTTTGGCAGCATATTACAGATCCTCCCTTACGAAAAATTACCATGGTTTTATTATAGTAAAACTGTAGTAACCCATGGTTTTTTGGCGTATTGACTCCCATTTGTCTAACCACAGATTTACTACATATACCGTGGTTAAACTGGTTAATATAGCAAAACCATGGTTAATTTGTGGTTACCATGGTTTAACTATAGTAACCATGGTTTTTTGGTTTCATTTGTAGTAAAACCATGGTTAATTTCCGTAAGGGCTATTACTGGCTGTCATAATAAAAGTTAAAAGAAAAACCGTATCTAATTAATATATATAATATTTTTTTCAAAATGCTGTGTAAATATGTACCCGATTATGAATTAAAATGCAGCCGTATTAATGAGCAAAGCGTTCAGACGTTAAACGCACTATTTACGCGTGGCTGGGAGCAGGTTTAAATTTCTTTCGTACCAACTAACATTTGGAAAATACGAACGTTTTAATGAATCCGAAAATTTACGCCAAAACCACTTTACACGCGATTTACACAAAAATTCATTCTGCTCGTGTTTCATGAATGAGACCCAATATGTGTTAAATGATTCGTAACACATTTTGTGTTACTACAGACACATTGGGTCTCATTCATGAAACATTCGTAAATATACGAGTAAATATCTGAGTGATTTGCGCGTAAAGAGAACTTCCCGAAAACTCTTCTCCTGATTCACAAAAACTTCGTAAACGTCAGATGTGATAGTGAAATGTGAGTGTGTGTTAATGAATTCCAATCAGTCGTAAATGGGACGCGCGTGCACGCTCACTCTCAATTACCATAAATCCCGCCTATTAAATCCGACTGACAACTATATATGAGCATCATATTATGACACCAAACGAAGGATTTCAACATGTCTTCTCAAAAGCGACTGAAAAAGAAACATTTCTCAGCTGCAGAAATTGAAGTTTTATTATCAGAAGTTCATTCAAAACGCCACATTTTATTTTCAAGCGTACTAGTGGCGTATCAGGTCCTAAAAAAGGAAGTTTGGCAGCATATTACAGATCCTCCCTTACGAAAAATTACCATGGTTTTATTATAGTAAAACTGTAGTAACCCATGTTTTTTTGGCGTATTGACTCCCATTTGTCTAACCACAGATTTACTACATATACCGTGGTTAAACTGGTTAATATAGCAAAACCATGGTTAATTTGTGGTTACCATGGTTTAACTATAGTAACCATGGTTTTTTGGTTTCATTTGTAGTAAAACCATGGTTAATTTCCGTAAGGGCTATTACTGGCTCTCATAATACAAGTTAAAAGAAAAACCGTATGTAATTAATATATATAATATTTTTTTTTCAAAATGCTGTGTAAATATGTACCCGATTATGAATTAAAATGCAGCCGTATTAATGAGCAAAACGTTCAGACGTTAAACGCACTATTTACGCGTGGCTGGGAGCAGGTGTAGATTTCTTTCGTACCAACTAACATTTGGAAAATACGAACGTTTTAATGAATCCGAAAATTTACGCCAAAACCACTTTACACGCGATTTACACAAAAATTCGTTCTGCTCGTGTTTCATGAATGAGACCCATTGTGTGTAAATATTGTGCTTAACTGTTTACACAATGTCTGTGTTAAACACATTTAAGCAGTACATATTGAAATAAAATGCATATTTATTTTGTCTGAAGTCAAAGGGCGAGGTCTACTGTATTTATGTAGTTTATTTATTATGTTGCCAATATAAATAAGCATTTAAGCGCGCGGGGAGATAATACTGGATTGCAGGAATGTACATGCTGTGAGCTTCTGCGCAGTGACGTTTTTTTCAACCGTCGCTCCGACAGCCCTGTCAGATAATGCGACTCTGCCTCAGGTGAGTGAAAATAATTAAAATACATCTATAATAGTAAATATTTTCCCCATCTTGCTTAAGATTGTTTTGTGTTAGTTGTCCAAGTAGTTTTATTTTTAACTTTTATGTTGCCTCCATGGTTCCGTACTCCGTACATACACGGGAGGCCTGTAAACTAAATGTTGTCAATGGGCACGCAAGCTAGGGCATTTCGCGCGGTTTTTGTAAATATGTGTTGGCAGAATGGTACATATTTAGGGATAGACTTGAGTATGTTTTGAGCATGAACTCATTACCATTACCGTCCTTTTACATTTAAGTTACATTTCTGCAACTGTATTCTTTTGATTTTTTTTTTCTTTCCAGCTATCCATCTGGTACAGAAAAGTTGACACTAGTAAAGGAGATTGTGTCATTGTTCCCCTCATTAAGGATTTGACGAAAATGAGGGTCAGGTAAGGATATTTTTACATTATAAAGTGAATTACTTAGCAATGTGTATATAACCTGCTCAAGTATACTTGACTCCAACTTAGTTCTATTTTTGCATTACTCATGTCAGGAGCATTTTTTGATGGACCATCACACAGTAGATTTATAGAAATGAGACTATGGAACATCAGACGGAAGCTTCAACAGAGCCAGCGGATGTACAGTTTGAAATGTCGTCAGTGTACACAGCAACCATCTTTGTCAAGTCCAGATGAAACTGTGCCAAGTGATTGGTTGACCCTGATAAAGAGGATGCGACCATCACCAGAGAATTCATAATCAATAAAGACTACAGTTGACCAAACCTTCAGTTACCAAAAGAGATGGATAACGACAATATCCCCAACTGTTGCTGAAATCTTCAAGGAATATCACGGATTTCTTGACATGCCAGCCTTGGTAATAGACATGCTCAATGAAGAGAACTTTACACATACTTGTATTTCATAATTGTAATATTAATATTTTTTTTGTTTCTGTTTTTTAGCATTGAGGATGGACATAGAATTTTCCAAGCTCACAGATGGAAAAGAAAACTTGCTCATACGGAAATGGGAAGAGACCATAATTCCAAAGCTCAAGGAAGTAGCATCCTTGGAGAAGAAAAATGACATCAAACACTTTCTGGAGAAAGCTGACAATCAGCATGATGGTATGATTTTCTACCTCACTGTCTGTTGCATGTGCATACATTTCTAAACATAGTTTAAATAAGAAAAATAAATGTGAATTTTAACATTTGAATTCATGACAAAATAATAATTTCAAATAAAATTTGTTTTAATTTTCTCTTTTGCATGTGACCTGCATCTTCACTTCATCAAGATGAGTTGTGTTAAACTATGTTGAAGATCCTCATTCATCTTCTTCCACCCACGGCATCTGGGAGAAGTGTTGCTGGCATTTAATGCTGTGTGAACTCTGCAGTCTCATACCTGTTGGAGCAAGTGCCGGTATGCTTTTTACTGTGTTAGCTTGGGATCAAACAAAATTGTTTCTCATGCAGTAACATTTTTTGATGCTTTTCATTGTTTCATTTCTGTAGGCTGGTACCAACGTGACCTCCTTGCTCAGTGAATCCATGAAAGGTTCCCTCTAGGACATGGAGCCCAGTATGTAATTGTGGCAAAGAATGATTCTTTTGGCCTTCCACTTGATGTTGGAAGCCTGACCTGTTCTGTAGACAGACTTTCTCAAATTCTTCTGGCTGTGCAATCTTCAGTGTCCATGCCAACTGTCCTCTGTTTTCAAATTTATGAGTATTTTTTTTAAATGACTGTGCCAAATGCTTTCCCAGTTGTGATTGGATCTTTGTAGAAGGAAGAGCTTAAGACAGACTCATTTTGAGACTCACTTATACCAGTTCAATTCATGTTACGAATAATATCAGTTTTTTTGGGAACAACATACCGGACAAGATGCGTTCAGACTTTAAAAGAAGATAAAAGGGAAGAACCATTATTTGGTGAGGTTATACACATTATTCCCCAAAGTGAAAGAGAATGTGCACGTATGTTCTTGAGTTTTAAGAGTTAAATATTTTGATGAACACCTTTTTTCCTTCACTGTCATCAGAACTAAAGATTATGACATGGCAAAGCTGCCTGGTGACTTAATAGATTACAGACCTTTAGATATTGTATCATTTTGTGATCAGCAATATGTAACTCCTAAATACAAAATTTAGTTTTAAACATGTTAGTTGTTGAAACTGTTGAACACAATGTTTTGACCAGATTTGAAAATGAATTAATTTATTAAGATGAGCACCTTATGTGAATGCATAAACAGTAAGTGTGTAATGGTTATTTCTTTAACCCCTTAAGTGTCACCCCCCCTTTTTGGGGGTAGAGCTGAAAAGGGCATGTCCAGATTCAAATTAATGTAATTCTGGAACGGTTTGGAATATGAACCTAATTTTGGGCTCGTTTTTAAAAACACACTTGGAAGTTTCTTGTACATGTGAAAGAAGTTGAATAAAATGTAAAATAAAAAAGTTATAGGTGTTTAAGTTTGTTGTAATAAAAAATAATAATTTAATATTTATTTATATTTTATAAAAAAAAAAAAAAAAAGTATGTGTTGAATTTAATTTCATGTCAAATGAAAAGCCTAAAATCTAAAGAAGTTGTGTTCCAAATTTGACATTGATATCACAAAAAATTAGGTTTCTGTGTTATTTTTAGTTGCTATACCAACAATGTCCACTAGGTACTAGTCATAATCCTTGTATGAATTGTAATGGACGACTGATTTGATTTTTTTTATTCAAACAGCAATAAAACTTTCTAGATAGGTTGTAAATGATTTTTTAATCAAACATAGCTACTAGAGTGTTGTTACAGAAACTTCATACATGATCATGATCATATTATCACATCATATTATGATCATACATGAAATTGACATTCATTAAATTTTTTACTGAATACTTGCAACATCAATCATAGATATACAAATATACATATTCAATTTATTCTCAATTTTTTTTATAAAAACTAGAAAAGATGTTTTGTCTGAATTATTGGCAGCCAAAAAAATATAAGAAATATATACTTTCGTGATTGTATATGTATGTATCAGCTTTTTGTAACAAAAGGCAACTACTTTTTTTATTTTGCTAAATTTTCTTGTCACAAATTTATGAATTACTGTCACTACATAATTTTAAATATAAAACAGTGGTCAAATATAAAAATACAACCTCTAAGGTCTCCAATGATATATAGTTTGTCAAGATTAGTTTAGGTTTAGTATAGAATATTACGGTTTTAAATATGCAATGGCTTTGGGCCCACCGGTGGGCCAGTGACACTTAAGGAGTTAAATACGGTTTTCAGGTTCATTAAAAGTTTTTTTTTTCTGTATGAAAAAGAACATGTTGGTACTTGAGAAAAAGTTCAGAAAATTTGGTAATTTATATATTTGAAACTCTTTCATACATATTTGACGTTTTATTTGACTGTGCTTAACAGATGTGAGTTTTATAATATTTGATGAATGTTTTTTATAAATTTAGTTTTTATAATGTATGATGAATGTATTGAAATGCTCATTTCACAAGTTTATAGTCAGAATACTGTAGTAACAACATTTTAATGCATTAATTCCATGTTGAAAATGAAAACAAACAGTATGTGAGCAGTGTCTAATGGTTTCCTGTGAAATTACATACAGTATTGTTCAAAATAATAGCAGTACAATGTTACTAACCAGAATAATCAAGGTTTTTAGTATATTTTTTATTGCTACGTGGCAAACAAGTTACCAGTAAGTTCAGTAGATTGTCAGAAAACAAACAAGACCCAGCATTCATGATATGCACGCTCTTAAGGCTGTGCAATTGGGCAATTAGTTGAAAGGGGTGTGTTCAAAAAAATAGCAGTGTCTACCTTTGACTGTACAAACTCAAAACTATTTTGTACAAACATTTTTTTTTTCTGGGATTTAGCAATCCTGTGAATCACTAAACTAATATTTAGTTGTATGACCACAGTTTTTTAAAACTGCTTGACATCTGTGTGGCATGGAGTCAACCAACTTGTGGCACCTCTCAGCTGTTATTCCACTCCATGATTCTTTAACAACATTCCACAATTCATTCACATTTCTTGGTTTTGCTTCAGAAACAGCATTTTTGATATCACCCCACAAGTTCTCAATTGGATTAAGGTCTGGAGTTTACTAGTGTGTTTTGGGTCATTGTCTTGTTGAAACAACCATTTCAAGGGCATGTCCTCTTCAGCATAGGGCAACATGACCTCTTCAAGTATTTTAACATATGCAAACTGATCCATGATCCCTGGTATGCGATAAATAGGCCCAACACCATAGTAGGAGAAACATGCCCATATCATGATGCTTGCACCTCCATGCTTCACTGTCTTCACTGTGTACTGTGGCTTGAATTCAGAGTTTGGGGGTCGTCTCACAAACTGCCTGTGGCCCTTGGACCCAAAAAGAACAATTTTACTCTCATCAGTCCACAAAATGTTCCTCCATTTCTCTTTAGGCCAGTTGATGTGTTCTTTGGCAAATTGTAACCTCTTCTGCACATGCCTTTTTTTTAACAGAGGGACTTTGCGGGGGATTCTTGAAAATAGATTAGCTTCACACAGACGTCTTCTAACTGTCACAGTACTTACAGGTAACTCCAGACTGTCTTTGATCATCCTGGAGGTGATCATTGGCTGAGCCTTTGCCATTCTGGTTATTCTTCTATCCATTTTGATGGTTGTCTTCCGTTTTCTTCCACGTCTCTCTGGTTTTGCTCTCCATTTTAAGGCATTGGAGATCATTTTAGCTGAACAGCCTATCATTTTTTGCACCTCTTTATAGGTTTTCCCCTCTCTAATCAACTTTTTAATCAAAGTACGCTGTTCTTCTGAACAATGTCTTGAACGACCCATTTTCCTCAGCTTTCAAATGCATGTTCAACAAGTGTTGGCTTCATCCTTAAATAGGGGCCACCTGATTCACACCTGTTTCTTCACAAAATTGATGACCTCAGTGATTGAATGCCACACTGCTATTTTTTTGAACACACCCCTTTCAACTAATTCAACTAATTGCCCAATTGCACAGCCTTAAGAGCGTGCATATCATGAATGCTGGGTCTCATTTGTTTTCTGAGAATCTACTGAACCTACTGGTAACTTGTTTGCCACGTAGCAATAAAAAAATATACGAAAAACCTTGATTATTCTGGTTAGTCACATTGTACTGCTATTATTTTGAACAATACTGTAATAAACGTACAAAAAAATTATATTGATTTGACATTTGTAATAATTTTTATATGACCATATTAAACAATTGCTTAGTAACACACAGTTGTGTTACATACATACAAAAAGAACACATCAATGTGTTTACTTAAGCTGCACATTTATGTGTTACATTTTATAACACATTTTGTGTGTTGAATTTAACTCAACATGTGTTGTCCCTGAGCACACTCAGAACATGTGTTAAAAATAACACATGTTGTGTTGTTTTCAACACATTTGTTCTAAGAGTGTAGTAAAACACCTTAACAGTACAGTGTGTACATAACATTGAAACATTTAACACTAACATTACAGGTCACAAGCATGAGCATCTGACCTCAACTTAAAAAGTGCAGCTTAGCATACTACCTTCACAGTGTGTGTGAATATTTTGAAACCTCTTTAGTTAAACATCTCACTGATCCCACTAACTGACCAGTTTTTAAAGTGCAGCTTCACAGCAGGGCTATTTTGTGTGTATAAAATATAAACTTTTTTGCACACCAGAAAGTATGACCTGCAGCATAGTATAACACATTACAAGAACAAACCATTAGAACATCCTGAAAAATTCAACATTATGTCCAGTGTATAATGATGTTGAACAGACAAAGAAAACAGCTGTTCACAAGTGCAGAGTGACAGTCATGTCTGAGTGCCTAGGCGAGGAGCTTGTTTTTCAGAGTCATGAACTTGGGGCTTGGTTTTGGGCGCAGTGTCAAGTCCAACGAAAAGTCTTTGAAACACCTCAAATGTTTTGGAAACCTTGGATGGATACTCAAGATTAAGTGCATATGTCAACCCAAGCAGCAAGCAGCATGCTTTGGCCAGATTTCCAAGATTGGTAAGGACTGGTATTCCCTCAATGATTATTCCTACTGCATCTGGCTCATGGCAGACATAGATGCTCATATTCTTCATTTTCAGGTCCTCATGAACAGTGGTCTCTGCAGCCCCCTTTGAGATAAAAAATAAAGTATTTAAGACAAACAATCTCATTTCTTGATGAAAAACAAATACTACACCACTACCTGCTAAATGCTGGTTCAGTCAGTTCACAATTTAAACCTGTTCACCAGACTGACCCAAACCTGCTTTGAAACAATACTTACAAAGTAATCAGAGATGAGCTCTTGTCCACTCTCTCCCATATACTCAAAGAGGCATCTCAGAGTGACATCTCTCTTCTTCACTGCAGTGGCACTTGGGTCCTAGTTAATAGAACAATAATTAATAAATTATTTTTTGTTGTTAAATTCACTCCAACCATGTAATGCCATCATTACCCTAGGTCTGTAATAGTTTTTCTTTTTTATTTATTATAATAGATTAATAGTAATAACACTTGAGACAGTTTTTCTTCTAATTATTCTAATTAACAAAAAAAAACAAAAAAAACACCAAGATAGGCAAGATAACTGAAAAACAAACTACTAAATTGATTAATATTGTATCTTTTAACTTATTAACTACTTTTGACCCACCTGTATCAGTTCCATCATCAAGTTTTTGATGCGTTGACCAGTTGCTCCTCCCTTGGCACTAAAGAGCTCTAGGAGCTTTGGGGTGTGCTTGTCCAGCTGTGACATAAACGTTGCTTCCAGGGGAATCGCAGTACATCTTCGGAACTCCTCGTTTACCTGTAGGACAGCAAATGTTTGACTTTAAAAGATAAGCAACATCTGAACTTTATGCAAAGCAAAAAAGTGAGTACTATCTCATGTCAAAGTCACAATTTCCAAAAAGTTCACAGAAGTGATTAGTGTCAGGAAAAACCAAATGCTAAGTCACATACCTGGAATGGTTCAAAGAGGGCAGGCCATCTTTCCTTAAATTCTGCCACATCAGGAGATCGGGCAACCACTTCCTGTCTTCTCCAGCTGTATGTTCTGGCCATCATATTATTTGTGCTTCTGACAGAGTCCTTTGTCTGACGGGCAGCAATTAAGTCAAGTCTCAGATTCTCAAGGGTGTCATCTGTTTCACCATGTGGGTGTGAGGGCAAGTAATTCACCTCTGCCCTCTTTGGTTTCTTGACATTTTTAGCAGCTTTTCGCTCATCATTTGACTTGTTTCTCAGTGAGTTTATCAGGAGTTCAGTGCTTCCAAGGGCTTTCCGTTTTGTCCGGTAGTTTCCACACTTGTACTTTAGGCTTTGCTGCCACCCATAAATTCCATTGAAAGATCCGGGCTCCTTTAAGCAGGGATGCTTTGCAACTAGTGCCTCTGCCACTGCACATCTCTGGGCATCATTGGGGTAAGCTGTGTAGGAAAACATGGCTTCAGCCAGGCGCTCCAGGATGTCTGATTTGACACTTGGTGATGTCATTGTGGTGCCATCTCTTAAATAAATCTCATTTCCTTGTCTTAGGGCCAGTTCAGTGTTGTGTGAGAAGGTTGGAATGGGAAACACAGCAGGCCATGGGCTCTGCCTTTCAGAGGGTGAGGGACTCAGAATGTCGGTATCCACCGAGTTCGCACTGAGATTCGAACACTCACCTAAAGAGCTGACATCAGAGACATCAGGGGTGCTTTCCTGGGGAACAACCGTCAACGTCAATGCCAGTGGTGCATACACAACTTTAAGTGTGCATTTATCTTTCAGCTCATTGGTAGATGTTAGGGTGAAGAAGTCATCAAATTCCTCATCTTTGTATTGAAGACTTATATCTGTGGGGATGGAAAAATGTTCTTTGACAGCTGCAACCAACTCCTCCACAGTTGAGGGTATGCCACTGCTAAGAGTGAGTTTCTTGACTTCATGATCGATGAGGACCCGGAATCTCACAGTTTGCTCCATGTCTAAGAAGACAAAAGACAGAGAGCTATGTTAATCAACACTGGAGAGAGAGAGGTACAATGATACTCAACACTGGAGACAGATGTGGCGCTTCAATGTCACCATTTGCTTTCCTGCAACAATATAGGCAGACAGAGGACATAAATCAGTAAGGTGTCGTTGCTCAACAAGAGTTATGTGTTCGGTCTTCTCCAGATAATATCCACAATAGTGTTCATCATACCAGGATATCTGTCTTCTCACAATAAAATACACTCTTTCCCCGATAAGTGCAATTTGAAGAATCACTGCAAAATCAGGAAGACCTGCAGTAGAACCATAGGCCACAATCATGCCTTTTGAGTACCTTGTTCCCTGATAGGTGAACTTGGGACTGAGAAGGAGATATACGCCTGATTGACTCCTGAACATTTACATGTAGGACATCCACTGGAACTGATGTTACTCTTACAACACTAAGAGCTGGCAAAGGTGTTGTGGAATGAAGGTTGTGGCTTATCATAAGCTGGTGCTTCGTAGCCAGGGACTGGAGAATGTTCTTGAAGTTGCCAGTATGCCTTACAATCCGTTTAAACTGGCTGTGCTTTGCTTCGAACCGCATCGTCCAGAAAGCTATCACTGGTCCAAAAGCTTTTATCAATGCAGGATAGTGCTCTACAAAGTGGTGCTTCGGGATTAAATCTTCATTAGGGAACACTTCATGGAATCTGTGTCGGTGTTCAGAAATTTTGGAGTCAAGATATGCAATGCTTTCCTCATTATGGGCTGGACCCACAACAAGCTCAGTAATGTCTTTTAAAGACATCAGCAGAAGCCAGGCTGGATCATTCAAAGGTATCTTGTGCCCAATAATGAATGGCAACAGTCGTATGAGGGCCCAATTTTCATGCGCGTTTCCTCCAATCTTTTTTCTTGAGGAGAAGGTAGCAGGCACCGGCTGAGGAGAGTTAGTTTTGTCAGACCACTTATATGGAAACTGTGAAATTGCATTGTTAAGTTCACTAAATGTGAAATATTTCTTAGAAATGAAAACACTGAAGCACAGACCCAGTTCCAAGGGAACAATCCCTTCAAAAATGTCATGTAGTATGTCAGGTGGATAGCCAGTGACACAGTGGAAGTAGCTCAGATTTTCAGTCAATGGGCAAGCCTTTTTAATACCAAAACAGTGTGTCAAGGCAGGGTTTTCTTTGATAGTCAACACATGAGCTGCATGTGCTTCTTGGGTGCGAGCAGGAAATGCACCAGACCTCACCTCCTTTATCTGAAATTCTGATCGCTGTCCAAGACAAAATCTGCAAATGAATGGTCCAGAAAAATTTTCCACTAACCCACAAATTGAGTGTGCCCCAAGATTGTCTGCAGCAACACAAAACACACTTCCTTTCACATTTTGTCCAAACGAGGAAATGTAGATGCCATCACGCTCCAAGATAGCAATGTCTTTTAACAAAGGTGCAAGCACTTTCTCGTAGCCAAATCTTTTGATGTCCACTGCTTTACATAAAAGGGCCAAGTACACAGAGCTCAGAGTTGAGTGTGGAATGTTGCCAAACACCCAGTATACAGCTGTAATCTTATGCTTTTTTCTTGAAGTTCCCAGTGGATTGCAAATTTCAAAGTCATCAATGTACAGTACAAGTGTAATTCTTAGTTCTTCAGAATAAAAAAAATTATCTTTATAGATTGTACCATCTTGATATGATTCATATTTAGTAGATGACTTGTCCTTTTCTTTACTCAGAACCTTTTCTCTAATATCTTCTTTACCCAAAATGTGAATCAAAGATTTAAGAATTGGGATATACTGGAAACTTCTCTTCTCATTTGGTTCAAGGATATACTCAACAGGCTCAACAACTTGAAATTTTTCTTTATAATAAATCCGTCTCTTGAACGATGAGGATAGAGGACCAGCACTACTGAGTGCTGCACTTATTGGATTGGAATTGCACAATTCTTCCACCAAAGATGTAACAACATTGTCATCAATGGTTTGGTTATTTTTCATAAAATGTGAAACAATGATACTTTTAACTGATACGCGTCCAGAATTTGTTATGAAGTGAAGATCATCAACCAATTCATCAGTGCACCGAACTGAAACATTATGAACACTCTCTAATTTCAACAAGAGGGATGCTATATACTCTACAACTACATTGCTTTCTTCTTCCTCTTCATAGTGTGCATTAGTGCTACTGCCTTCATGATTAGCATCATTTTGGACATCATCCTCTACAGAGGCTTCAAAATCAAGTGCTTCCTCTAGTAACCCACAGATAATCCCTGGTTTGAAATCTTGTGATGTATGTGGAGTATGTTTCCTGTGTTTGTGTGTTGCAAACGTCCCATACACATTTGTTTGGTGATCACATCCTATGAAAACACACTTAACAGTCTCGTTATTCTTGAGATGATGACCTATGTGTTCAAAAAAATCCTTTTCATTGTGAAATCCAGGGTTTTGACACAAAGGGCAGGTAAATGAAAGACTTACTTGTGGTGAATTAAGGGATTTAGCTTCTGGGTGGTATCTTGAGAGGTGAGAGCGGAAGGAACTCCAGGATTTAAAAGAACATGGGCAATCTATATGAATACAAGGCAAGGCATGGCTGTGTCCAAAGGTCCCATGATGCAGTCTATAATGCTTTAAAATGTCACTCTTTCCTGGTACCACGGTGCTGCACAATTTACAGGGCCATCCCATCTGTCAATGGGGAGAGAAAAAAAATTAAGTTAGTAAGCCTTTTGAATACAAGTGTGATGAAATCCCCTTTATAAAATACACTTAAAATACAAGTGATGATTACCCTGCTGAACAAAACAAGAATGATTAACATTAGTTCATCGCAGAACTTATTTTAGAAAATAATCAGAAACCTTGTGTAAAAACCCCACTGAATGTTTGTAATATCATCATCACACAGCACCTACAAGCAGTTAACCAATTACAATATTGGGAGGAGGGATGTTAATATAAATAAATTAGTCAAAAAATCTTCTCACTTAAACAAATGGTTTTAAAATGCATCAACAAAATTCATATAAATATATCAAGAGACGGGTTAGACATCTGCACCCAATAACTACAGAGCAATACAAATATGAAATTAATGAGTTAACGTTAGGCCTATGTATAGAGTAACATATTACATTGTTAACATACATGTTACATAGAACATTGTTACATTGTGAGCGTACACTTTTGTGAAAGAGGAACTATGCCAGATATTTGCCTCAACTATGTTTTACCATAATTAAACAGCTTTGGACTAATTCACTCAGCTAACATTAGCTGTGGCTTCGAGTGTAACGTTAGCCCAGATAGCACAGGTATGTCGCGGGGACGTCTGTGCGATGTATGCTTTTGCATCTGGGAGACGTCGTTTTTAGGGCGTTTGCTCATCTGGAAGACGTCGCATAGACGTCTTTTTCCGATGTTCCAGCGATCTCCGGTAGACGTATTACAGACGTTTAATATTTGAATGTTACGTCTATTAGACATCTGATTTACATAGCATAGACGTCGTTCTTAATTGTACGATTTTATACGTTCCTTCATATTTCCTTTTATTGATCACAGCTTTAGTTACACTGATTATGCATGCGTCTTCACATATGAGAAAAGTATAATAACTAACCCCAAGTATTTTCCACTCAGAATGAAAGAACACAACATGCTGTTGAATGATTTATATCCTTTTATTAACAGTGAATGAAAATAAGCAGTCGTTTATGTTATTATTATTATTATTATTTTAATCCTGAACCAAACAAACAACAAAAAAGCAAGTTGACTAACAAGGCATTCTCCCTGGGGCCAAGCGGAGATAATCCTTAATGTGTTTTTCAGCCTCTGCTTCAGTTGGCGACGGAAGCACGGGATTCTTCATAGCTGCGCCTGCATGTTAAAAGGTAAAACTTAAATAAGTTTAACAAATAAAACTTTTTTCACTTATTGTTTAATTAAATCCTCAAAATATGTTTTTTTTTTTAAACTGGGCTCTTATGAATTTAGACAATGATAAGCGAACTATAAAAAATGATTGCAACATCCGTCCTTCCCTAAAGCTATAATGTCTGTATCAGTATCAATTAAATTATTAATTATTCTATTAGTTATGTAAGATAAATGCATGCCGATCCAAACAAATCCATTTAAGAATTATGCATTAACTGCGCAAAATAATGTAAAATAAGATATTTATTTAGTCTTATGTCTGTTTAATTGTTCATATGATCCCCATGCGAGTTATTAGCTGAGAATGATTAGCCTGCCTTAATATTATCTAATTAATATAGATAATTGATGTGCAATTAATGTTTGTCTGCTGTTTTAATGCCACTCAGCGTGATGTAGGCTAAAATAACATACAAGTAGAACGTTTCATGTCTGTGCTTTCTGTTTGATTGGTCACTGTTCATTTCCAGTGGTGCTGAAATTCTGCTTCAGTCATAAAAACTTTAAACTGGTACCGGTTTCAGGTTCTTTTAGAGTGACTCCCAGATTAGTGGAGACACAGCCTGAGTTGAATATTAATAATTTTATATTAAGTCTACTTCGAAAACTGGGCTGGTCAGATTCAAGGAATCGACTCTTTTGGAGTCGACTCCTCATCAGTACTGCGCATGTGCTTACAAATCATCACATCGACGCGCACGTGGAAGTGATCGCTGCGGGAAAACTGAGGTACGTAGCTAGATTCATTGTCATTAATATGTGTGGTGTATGTTTGATTTTATATAAAGTAAATTAAACAGATAAGTATTAGCTTAATATTGACGAATAGTTGTTTCTGTGGTTTAGTCAAGTGGCGGTAACAGCTGATTTTGTGGTTCATCAACAGTTCTTCGTCACTTAGCCTAACTGTTAATCGTAAAACAAAAGTTAACATTTCTAAAACGCTCTTGTGAGTATGAAACCGCGTTTTACACTGTTAAAACGGCATGTATCTGCTGGTAGGCACATGCATAATATATATTATGTTTTGTAGGCCTAATAATCTGTATGAAAAGCTCACGAGGGGTAATCGTGCTTTAACGAACAACGTAACTTATGATTTTAATAATGCATTGATGCATGCATTGATTCATGCTGAAATTAACATTAAGATTAATAAATTATGTAGAAGTATTGTTAATTCTTAGTTCATGTTAACTAATGTTAACTAATGAACCTTAATTTAAAGTGTTCCCCGTACACTGTACATTGGAAAACATTTTGGACGTAATTTACCTATTAGGAGTGCTCCTATGTTTGTTTTCCTGATCCCTCGCTTTTCTCCCCTACCACACCAGTTTAGTTGTTTGGCTACAGGACCAAACACCTTGGAGCATATTCTCCATATTGTTTTCTTCAGTGTGTGTCCTCCACTGATGGATAACCTGTTCACCTTAAAAATAAAAACGCATTTCAAAACATTATAGACAATGCCCAAACATTATGGTCCTGTTTCACAGACCGAGCTGAGTAGTTACTCACAAATTTTAATCTGTTACTGATTCCAAATTACATTAGAAAATTGTAGTTAGCAATGAAATCCATTACATTACACGTTTTAAATAATGTAATCAGATGAGTTTGGTCAAAAGTAATCTAAAAGTAGTCTATCAAATTTAAATAGGATAATTAAAGTACCATATGACATAAAAATACAAAGAGTAAGTAAATATATTTTAATTGTTGTTATTTATAGCATGAAATGCATTAAATAATATATTATGTCAAGTTTTCTCAAACTGGTGTTTGTGAATGAACTGTAGGAGGCTTGTGAGTTCAATTAATGAGAAGCTAATAATTATTTAAATCAGAAAAAGATTTTAAATTAAAATAAAGCATTTAAAAAAAAAAGTTTAATTTGTTTACCTGCATGTCATGTAATAGAATAATCTATTACTATATTGTAAATATTTAATCATGTAATCCATAAAAAGTAACTGTAGTCTGATTATGAGTTTTATAAAATGTAATTTTATATAATTACAAGTTCTTTATTTACTAGAATCTGTTTACGTAATCCAGATTGCATGTAATCAGTTACTGCATGTGGGCATCTTGAGATGAAACAATGGCACTGACATATTGTAAGAAATGTTATTGCAAGTTATTTTGAGTTAAGACAGCTCACACATGCATTTTAGTCTGGGACTAGCCTTAAGCCTGGTCTGTGAAACCGGGTATATAATAGATATTATTTACTTCATTGCAACTGTTAAACCTTCAAATGTCAATGATTTTTACCATCTTTTGCATCATTGCTTTCTCTGATAATTTTCTTTCCAGTTTGTCTAGTTCCTCCATGGTTGTGAGAGGAAAGACCTCATCCTCGCTGTCTCATGTCTGTATTCCTGGACATTGTTCATGTTATCA
>NW_020527383.1:10000-13949 GCF_003368295.1 Carassius auratus | reverse complement strand
TTTTTCACGAATTATATAATAATCTTGCAAAAAAAAAAAAAAGTGTCAATGCCCGATCTCTGAATCTTAGCAGGTTTAGGTATGGTTAGTATTTGGTTGAAAGACCGCCTAGGAATACCAGGTGCTTAAGCTTTTGGAATTTTTTTCACTTAGTATGTAATAATTTTGCCAAAAAAATAGAGTCAATGCCCGATCTCTGAATATAAGCAGGTTTGGGACAGTTAGTACATGGATGGGAGACTGCCTGGGAATACCAGGTGCTTAAATTTTTGGGATTTTTTCACAAATTATATAATAATCTTGCAAAAAAAGAAAAAAGTCAATGCCCGATCTCTGAATTTTAGCAGGTTTAGGTCTAGTTAGTACTTGGATGAGAGACCGCCAAGGAATACCAGGTGCTTTAAGCTTTTGGGTTTTCTTTCCTACTTATATAATGTACTGGCGAGTAGATTGGCTGATCTTTAAATAGCCTTCTCTTTGCAGCAGTCTTCGCTTATGGCCATACCAGCCTGGCTATGCCCCGATCTCGTCTGATCTTGGAAGTTAAGCAGGTTTGGGCCTGGTTAGTACTTGGATGGGAGACCGCCTGGGAATACCAGGTACTGTAAGCTTTTTGGAAATTTTTTCACTTAGTATATAATAATTTTGGCAAAAAATAGAGTCAATGCCCGATCTCTGAATATAAGCAGGTTTGGGCCAGGTTAGTACATAGATGGGAGACAGCCTGGGAATACCAGGTGCTTTAAATTTTTGGATATTTTTCACGAATTATATAATAATCTTGCAAAAAAAAAAAAAAAAAGAGACAATGCCCAATCTCTTAATCTTAGCAGGTTAATGTATGGTTAGTACTTGGTTGAAAGACCGCCTAGGAATACCAGGTGCTTAAAGCTTTTGGAATTTTTTCACTTAGTATATAATAAATTTGGCAAAAAATAGAGTCAATGCCCGATCTCTAAATTTTAGCAGGTTTAGGTCTGGTTACTACTTGGATGAGAGACCGCCTAGGAATACTAGGTGCTTTAATTTTTTGGAATTTTTCACTTAGTATGCTTAGCCCGATCTCTGAAGGTCTGGTTAGTACTTGAATGAGAGACCGCCAAGGAATACCAGGTGCTTTAAGCTTTTGGAATTTTTTCACTTAGTATATAATAAATTTGGCAAAAAATAGAGTCAATGCCCGATCTCTGAATATAAGCAGGTTTGGGCTAGGTTAGTACATGGATGGGAGACTGCCTGGGAATACCAGGTGCTTTAAATTTTTGGATATTTTTCACGAATTATATAATAATCTTGCAAAAAAAGAAAAAAGAGTCAATGCCCGATCTCTGAATTTTAGCAGGTTTAGGTCTAGTTAGTACTTGGATGAGAGACCGCCTAGGAATACTAGGTGCTTTAAGCTTTTGGGTTTTCTTTCCTACTTATATAATGTACTGGCGAGTAGATTGGCTGATCTTTAAATAGCATTCTCTTATATACTAAGTGAATTTTTTCACTTAGTATATAATAAATTTGGCAAAAAATAGAGTCAATGCCTGATCTCTGAATATAAGCAGGTTTAAGCCAGGTTAGTACATGGATGGGAGACTGCCTGGGAATACCAGGTGCTTTAAATTTTTGGAATGAGAGACCGCCAAGGAATACCAGGTGCTTTAAGCTTTTGGAATTTTTTCACTTAGTATATAATAAATTTGGCAAAAATAGAGTCAATGCCCGATCTCTGAATATAAGCAGGTTTAAGCCAGGTTAGTACATGGATGGGAGACTGCCTGGGAATACCAGGTGCTTTAAATTTTTGGATATTTTTCACAAATTATATAATAATCTTGCAAAAAAGAAAAAAGAGTCAATGCCCGATCTCTGAATATAAGCAGGTTTGGGCCAGGTTAGTACATGGATGGGAGACTGCCTGGGAATACCAGGTGCTTTAAATTTTTGGATATTTTTCACGAATTATATAATAATCTTGCAAAAAAAAAAAAAGAGTCAATGCCCGATCTCTGAATATAAGCAGGTTTGGGCCAGGTTAGTACATGGATGGGAGACAGCCTGGGAATACCAGGTGCTTTAAATTTTTGGATATTTTTCACGAATTATATAATAATCTTGCAAAAAAAAAAAAAAAAGAGACAATGCCCAATCTCTGAATCTTAGCAGGTTTAGGTATGGTTAGTACTTGGTTGAAAGACCGCCTAGGAATACCAGGTGCTTAAAGCTTTTGGAATTTTTTCACTTAGTATATAATAAATTTGGCAAAAAATAGAGTCAATGCCCGATCTCTAATTTTAGCAGGTTTAGGTCTGGTTAGTACTTGGATGAGAGACCGCCTAGGAATACTAGGTGCTTTAAGTTTTTGGGTTTTCTTTCCTACTTATATAATATACTGGCGAGTAGATTGGCTGATCTTTAAATAGCCTTCTCTTTGCAGCAGTCTTCGCTTATGGCCATACCAGCCTGGCTATGCCCGATCTCGTCTGATCTCGGAAGTTAAGCAGGTTTGGGCCTGGTTAGTACTTGGATGGGAGACCGCCTGGGAATACCAGGTACTGTAAGCTTTTTGGAAATTTTTCACTTAGTATATAATAATTTTGCCAAAAAATAGAGTCAATGCCCGATCTCTGAAAATAAGCAGGTTTGGGCCAGGTTAGTACATGGATGGGAGACTGCCTGGGAATACCAAAAAAAAAAAAAAGAGACAATGCCCAATCTCTTAATCTTAGCAGGTTAATGTATGGTTAGTACTTGGTTGAAAGACCGCCTAGGAATACCAGGTGCTTAAAGCTTTTGGAATTTTTTCACTTAGTATATAATAAATTTGGCAAAAAATAGAGTCAATGCCCGATCTCTAAATTTTAGCAGGTTTAGGTCTGGTTACTACTTGGATGAGAGACCGCCTAGGAATACTAGGTGCTTTAAATTTTTGGAATTTTTTCACTTAGTATGCTTAGCCCGATCTCTGAAGGTCTGGTTAGTACTTGAATGAGAGACCGCCAAGGAATACCAGGTGCTTTAAGCTTTTGGAATTTTTTCACTTAGTATATAATAAATTTGGCAAAAAATAGAGTCAATGCCCGATCTCTGAATATAAGCAGGTTTGGGCTAGGTTAGTACATGGATGGGAGACTGCCTGGGAATACCAGGTGCTTTAAATTTTTGGATATTTTTCACGAATTATATAATAATCTTGCAAAAAAAGAAAAAAGAGTCAATGCCCGATCTCTGAATCTTAGCAGGTTAAGGTCTGGTTAGTACTTGAATGAGAGACCGCCAAGGAATACCAGGTGCTTTAAGCTTTTGGAATTTTTTCACTTAGTATATAATAAATTTGGCAAAAAATAGAGTCAATGCCCGATCTCTGAATATAAGCAGGTTTGGGCCAGGTTAGTACATGGATGGGAGACTGCCTGGGAATACCAGGTGCTTTAAATTTTTGGATATTTTTCACGAATTATATAATAATCTTGCAAAAAAAAAAAAAAAAAAAAAAAAAGAGTCAATGCCCGATCTCTGAATCTTAGCAGGTTAAGGTCTGGTTAGTACTTGAATGAGAGACCGCCAAGGAATACCAGGTGCTTTAAGCTTTTGGAATTTTTTCACTTAGTATATAATAAATTTGGCAAAAAATAGAGTCAATGCCCGATCTCTGAATATAAGCAGGTTTGGGCCAGGTTAGTACATGGATGGGAGACTGCCTGGGAATACGAGGTGCTTTAAATTTTTGGATATTTTTCACGAATTATATAATAATCTTGCAAAAAAAGAAAAAAGAGTCAATGCCCGATCTCTGAATTTTAGCAGGTTTAGGTCTAGTTAGTACTTGGATGAGAGACCGCCAAGGAATACCAGGTGCTTAAAGCTTTTGGAATTTTTTCACTTAGTATATAATAAATTTGGCAAAAAATAGAGTCAATGCCCGATCTCTAAATTTTAGCAGGTTTAGGTCTGGTTA
>NW_020527383.1:0-5000 GCF_003368295.1 Carassius auratus | reverse complement strand
TTGGATATTTTTCACAAATTATATAATAATCTTGCAAAAAAGAAAAAAGAGTCAATGCCCGATCTCTGAATATAAGCAGGTTTGGGCCAGGTTAGTACATGGATGGGAGACTGCCTGGGAATACCAGGTGCTTTAAATTTTTGGATATTTTTCACGAATTATATAATAATCTTGCAAAAAAAAAAAAAGAGTCAATGCCCGATCTCTGAATATAAGCAGGTTTGGGCCAGGTTAGTACATGGATGGGAGACAGCCTGGGAATACCAGGTGCTTTAAATTTTTGGATATTTTTCACGAATTATATAATAATCTTGCAAAAAAAAAAAAAAAAGAGACAATGCCCAATCTCTGAATCTTAGCAGGTTTAGGTATGGTTAGTACTTGGTTGAAAGACCGCCTAGGAATACCAGGTGCTTAAAGCTTTTGGAATTTTTTCACTTAGTATATAATAAATTTGGCAAAAAATAGAGTCAATGCCCGATCTCTAAATTTTAGCAGGTTTAGGTCTGGTTAGTACTTGGATGAGAGACCGCCTAGGAATACTAGGTGCTTTAAGTTTTTGGGTTTTCTTTCCTACTTATATAATATACTGGCGAGTAGATTGGCTGATCTTTAAATAGCCTTCTCTTTGCAGCAGTCTTCGCTTATGGCCATACCAGCCTGGCTATGCCCGATCTCGTCTGATCTCGGAAGTTAAGCAGGTTTGGGCCTGGTTAGTACTTGGATGGGAGACCGCCTGGGAATACCAGGTACTGTAAGCTTTTTGGAAATTTTTCACTTAGTATATAATAATTTTGCCAAAAAATAGAGTCAATGCCCGATCTCTGAAAATAAGCAGGTTTGGGCCAGGTTAGTACATGGATGGGAGACTGCCTGGGAATACCAAAAAAAAAAAAAAGAGACAATGCCCAATCTCTTAATCTTAGCAGGTTAATGTATGGTTAGTACTTGGTTGAAAGACCGCCTAGGAATACCAGGTGCTTAAAGCTTTTGGAATTTTTTCACTTAGTATATAATAAATTTGGCAAAAAATAGAGTCAATGCCCGATCTCTAAATTTTAGCAGGTTTAGGTCTGGTTACTACTTGGATGAGAGACCGCCTAGGAATACTAGGTGCTTTAAATTTTTGGAATTTTTTCACTTAGTATGCTTAGCCCGATCTCTGAAGGTCTGGTTAGTACTTGAATGAGAGACCGCCAAGGAATACCAGGTGCTTTAAGCTTTTGGAATTTTTTCACTTAGTATATAATAAATTTGGCAAAAAATAGAGTCAATGCCCGATCTCTGAATATAAGCAGGTTTGGGCTAGGTTAGTACATGGATGGGAGACTGCCTGGGAATACCAGGTGCTTTAAATTTTTGGATATTTTTCACGAATTATATAATAATCTTGCAAAAAAAGAAAAAAGAGTCAATGCCCGATCTCTGAATCTTAGCAGGTTAAGGTCTGGTTAGTACTTGAATGAGAGACCGCCAAGGAATACCAGGTGCTTTAAGCTTTTGGAATTTTTTCACTTAGTATATAATAAATTTGGCAAAAAATAGAGTCAATGCCCGATCTCTGAATATAAGCAGGTTTGGGCCAGGTTAGTACATGGATGGGAGACTGCCTGGGAATACCAGGTGCTTTAAATTTTTGGATATTTTTCACGAATTATATAATAATCTTGCAAAAAAAAAAAAAAAAAAAAAAAAGAGTCAATGCCCGATCTCTGAATCTTAGCAGGTTAAGGTCTGGTTAGTACTTGAATGAGAGACCGCCAAGGAATACCAGGTGCTTTAAGCTTTTGGAATTTTTTCACTTAGTATATAATAAATTTGGCAAAAAATAGAGTCAATGCCCGATCTCTGAATATAAGCAGGTTTGGGCCAGGTTAGTACATGGATGGGAGACTGCCTGGGAATACGAGGTGCTTTAAATTTTTGGATATTTTTCACGAATTATATAATAATCTTGCAAAAAAAGAAAAAAGAGTCAATGCCCGATCTCTGAATTTTAGCAGGTTTAGGTCTAGTTAGTACTTGGATGAGAGACCGCCAAGGAATACCAGGTGCTTAAAGCTTTTGGAATTTTTTCACTTAGTATATAATAAATTTGGCAAAAAATAGAGTCAATGCCCGATCTCTAAATTTTAGCAGGTTTAGGTCTGGTTAGTTCTTGGATGAGAGACCGCCTAGGAATACTAGGTGTTTTAAGCTTTTGGGTTTTCTTTCCTACTTATATAATGTACTGGCGAGTAGATTGGCTGATCTTTAAATAGCATTCTCTTTGCAGCAGTCTTTGCTTACGGCCATACCAGCCTGGCTATGCCCGATCTCGTCTGATCTCTGAAGCTAAGCAGGTTTGGGCCTGGTTAGTACCTGGATGGGAGACCGCCTGGGAATACCAGGTGCTGTAAGCATTTTGGAAATTTTGACTTAGTATGTAATAATTTTGCCAAAAAATAGAGTCAATGCCCGATCTCTGAATATAAGCAGGTTTGGGCCAGGTTAGTACATGGATGGGAGACAGCCTGGGAATACCAGGTGCATTAAATTTTTTGATATTTTTCACAAATTATATAATAATCCTGCAAAAAAAGAAAAAAGAGTCAATGCCCGATCTCTGAATTTTAGCAGGTTTAGGTCTAGTTAGTACTTGGATGAGAGACCGCCAAGGAATAGCAGGTGCTTTAAGCTTTTTGGTTTTCTTTCCTACATATATAATGTACTGGCGAGTAGATTGGCTGATCTTTAAATAGCCTTCTCTTTGCAGCAGTCTTCACTTACGGCCATACCAGCCTGGCTATGCCCGATCTTGTCTGATCTCGGAAGTTAAGCAGGTTTGGGCCTGGTTAGTACTTGGATGGGAGACCGCCTGGGAATACCAGGTACTGTAAGCTTTTTGGAAATTTTTCACTTAGTATATAATAATTTTGCTAAAAAATAGAGTCAATGCCCGATCTCTGAATATAAGCAGGTTTGGGCCAGGTTAGTACATGGATGGGAGACTGCCTGGGAATACCAGGTGCTTTAAATTTGTGGATATTTTTCACGAATTATATAATAATCTTGCAAAAAAAAAAAAAAAAAAGAGTCAATGCATGATCTCTGAATCTTAGCAGGTTAAGGTCTGGTTAGTACTTGAATGAGAGACCGGCAAGGAATACCAGGTGCTTTAAGCTTTTGGAATTTTTTCACTTAGTATATAATAAATTTGGCAAAAAATAGAGTCAATGCCCGATCTCTGAATATAAGCAGGTTTGGGCCAGGTTAGTACATGGATGGGAGACTGCCTGGGAATACCAGGTGCTTTAAATTTTTGGAATTTTTTTCACTTAGTATATAATAAATTTGGCAAAAAATAGAGTCAATGCCCGATCTCTGAATATAAGCAGGTTTGGGCCAGGTTAGTACATGGATGGGAGACTGCCTGGGAATACGAGGTGCTTTAAATTTTTGGATATTTTTCACGAATTATATAATAATCTTGCAAAAAAAGAAAAGAGTCAATGCCCGATCTCTGAATTTTAGCAGGTTTAGGTCTAGTTAGTACTTGGATGAGAGACCGCCAAGGAATAGCAGGTGCTTTAAGCTTTTGGGTTTTCTTTCCTACTTATATAATGTACTGGCGAGTAGATTGGCTGATCTTTAAATAGCCTTCTCTTTGCAGCAGTCTTCGCTTACGGCCATACCAGCCTGGCTATGCCCGATCTCGTCTGATCTCGGAAGTTAAGCAGGTTTGGGCCTGGTTAGTACTTGGATGGGAGACCGCCTGGGAATACCAGGTACTGTAAGCTTTTTGGAAATTTTTCACTTAGTGTATAATAATTTTGCTAAAAATTAGAGTCAATGCCCGATCTCTGAATATAAGCAGGTTTGGGCCAGGTTAGTACATGGATGGGAGACTGCCTGGAAATACCAGGTGCTTTAAATTTTTGGATATTTTTCACAAATCATATAATAATCCTGCAAAAAAAGAAAAAAGAGTCAATGCCCGATCTCTGAATTTTAGCAGGTTTAGGTCTAGTTAGTACTTGGAAGAGAGACCGCCAAGGAATAGCAGGTGCTTTAAGCTTTTGGAATTTCTTCACTTAGTATATAATAAATTTGGCAAAAAATAGAGTCAATGCCCGATCTCTGAATATAAGCAGGTTTGGGCCAGGTTAGTACATGGATGGGAGACTGCCTGGGAATACCAGGTGCTTTAAATTTTTGGAATTTTTTCACTTAGTATATAATAAATTTGGCAAAAAATAGAGTCAATGCCCGATCTCTGAATATAAGCAGGTTTGGGCCAGGTTAGTACATGGATGAGAGACTGCCTGGGAATACCAGGTGCTTTAAATTTTTGGATATTTTTCACGAATTATATAATAATCTTGCAAAAAAAGAAAACAGAGTCAATGCCCGATCTCTGAATATAAGCAGGTTTGGGCCAGGTTAGTACATGGATGGCAGACTGCCTGGGAATACCAGGTGCTTTAAATTTTTGGATATTTTTCAAGAATTATATAATAATCTTGCAAAAAAAAAAAAAAAAAAGAGTCAATGCCCGATCTCTGAATTTTAGCAGGTTTAGGTCTGGTTAGTACTTGGTTGAAAGACCGCCTAGGATACCAGGTGCCTTAAAGCTTTTGGAATTTTTCACTTAGTATATAATACATTTGGCAAAAAATAGAGTCAATGCCCGATCTCTAAATTTTAGCAGGTTTAGGTCTGGTTAGTTCTTGGATGAGAGACCGCCTAGGAATACTAGTGCTTTAAGCTTTTGGGTTTTCTTTCCTACTATTATATAATGTACTGGCGAGTAGATTGGCTGTCTTTAAATAGCATTCTCTTTGCAGCAGTCTTCGCTTACGGCCATACCAGCCTGGCTATGCCCGATCTCGTCTGATCTCGGAAGCTAAGCAGGTTTGGGCCTGGTTAGTACTTGGATGGGAGACCGCCTGGGAATACCAGGTGCTTGTAAGCATTTTTGGAAATTTTTGTACTTAGTATGTAATAATTTTGCCAAAAAA